>NC_046330.1:90000-369146 GCF_009819535.1 Lacerta agilis
GATCGAAGCTGGCTCTTCTGCTTTCTGTGCAAAGTAACCAGAAAGCAGCACGTTGGGCTACGTTTCGACTTCCTAGGTTTCCATCTGCCCGATTTGGGTAGGTGCTCTGTGGCAGCACCACAACACCAAACTAAGCGCAGGAAGTGTGCCTACACTATGGCACCCCTACAAGACCAAAATAATTGAAGGAAGCATGTCCAAAGGTGGCTCTTCTGCTTTCTGTGCAAAGTAACCAGAAAGCAGCACGTTGGGCTACGTTTCGACTTCCTAGGTTTCCATCTGCCCGATTTGCGTGAGTGCGATTTGGCAGCACCACAACACCAAACTATGTGCAGGAATCGTGTGGACACTTTGGCACCCCCACAAGACCAAACTAATTGAAGGAGCATGTCCAAAGGTGGCTCTTCTGCTTTCTGTGCAAAGTAACCTGAAAGCAGCACGTTGGGCTACGTTTGGACTTCCTAGGTTTCCATCTGCCCGATTTGCGTGACTGCGATTTGGCAGCAGCACAACACCAAACTAAGCGCAGGAAGTGTGCCTACACCATGGCACCCCCACAAGACCAAACTAAGTGAAGGAAGCATGTCCGAAGGTGGCTCTTCTGCTTTCTGTGCAAAGTAACCAGAAAGCAGCACGTTGGGCTACGTTTGGACTTCCTAGGTTTCCATCTACCCGATTTGCGTGACTGCGATTTGGCAGCACCACAACACCAAACTATGTGCAGGAAGCGTGCTGACACTTTGGCACCCCCACAAGACCAAACTAATTGAAGGAAGCATGTCCAAAGGTGGCTCTTCTGCTTTCTGTGCAAAGTAACCAGAAAGCAGCACGTTGGGCTACGTTTGGACTTCCTAGGTTTCCATCTGCCCGATTTGGGTGAGTGCGCTTTGGCAGCACCACAACACCAAACTAAGCGCAGGAAGCGTGCCTACACTTTGGCACCCCCACAAGACCAAACTAAGTGAAGGAAGCATGTCCGAAGGTGGCTCTTCTGCTTTCTGTGCAAAGTAACCAGAAAGCAGCACGTTGGGCTACGTTTGGACTTCCTAGGTTTCCATCTGCCCGATTTGCGTGACTGCGATTTGGCAGCACCACAACACCAAACTAAGCGCAGGAAGCGTGCCTACACTTTGGCACCCCCACAAGACCAAACTAAGTGAAGGAAGCATGTCCGAAGGTGGCTCTTCTGCTTTCTGTGCAAAGTAACCAGAAAGCAGCACGTTGGGCTACGTTTGGACTTCCTAGGTTTCCATCTGCCCGATTTGCGTGACTGCGATTTGGCAGCACCACAACACCAAACTATGTGCAGGAAGCGTGCCTACACTTTGGCACCCCCACAAGACCAAACTAAGTGAAGGAAGCATGTCCGAAGGTGGCTCTTCTGCTTTCTGTGCAAAGTAACCAGAAAGCAGCACGTTGGGCTACGTTTGGACTTCCTAGGTTTCCATCTGCCCGATTTGCGTGACTGCGATTTGGCAGCACCACAACACCAAACTAAGCGCAGGAAGCGTGCCTACACTTTGGCACCCCCACAAGACCAAACTAAGTGAAGGAAGCATGTCCGAAGGTGGCTCTTCTGCTTTCTGTGCAAAGTAACCAGAAAGCAGCACGTTGGGCTACGTTTGGACTTCCTAGGTTTCCATCTACCCGATTTGCGTGACTGCGATTTGGCAGCACCACAACACCAAACTATGTGCAGGAAGCGTGCGACACTTTGGCACCCCCACAAGACCAAACTAATTGAAGGAAGCATGTCCAAAGGTGGCTCTTCTGCTTTCTGTGCAAAGTAACCAGAAAGCAGCACGTTGGGCTACGTTTGGACTTCCTAGGTTTCCATCTGCCCGATTTGCGTGACTGCGATTTGGCAGCAGCACAACACCAAACTAAGCGCAGGAAGTGTGCCTACACCATGGCACCCCCACAAGACCAAACTAAGTGAAGGAAGCATGTCCGAAGGTGGCTCTTCTGCTTTCTGTGCAAAGTAACCAGAAAGCAGCACGTTGGGCTACGTTTGGACTTCCTAGGTTTCCATCTACCCGATTTGCGTGACTGCGATTTGGCAGCACCACAACACCAAACTATGTGCAGGAAGCGTGCTGACACTTTGGCACCCCCACAAGACCAAACTAATTGAAGGAAGCATGTCCGAAGGTGGCTCTTCTGCTTTCTGTGCAAAGTAACCAGAAAGCAGCACGTTGGGCTACGTTTGGACTTCCTAGGTTTCCATCTGCCCGATTTGCGTGACTGCGATTTGGCAGCACCACAACACCAAACTAAGCGCAGGAAGCGTGCCTACACTTTGGCACCCCCACAAGACCAAACTAAGTGAAGGAAGCATGTCCGAAGGTGGCTCTTCTGCTTTCTGTGCAAAGTAACCAGAAAGCAGCACGTTGGGCTACGTTTGGACTTCCTAGGTTTCCATCTGCCCGATTTGCGTGACTGCGATTTGGCAGCACCACAACACCAAACTAAGCGCAGGAAGTGTGCCTACACTTTGGCACCCCCACAAGACCAAACTAAGTGAAGGAAGCATGTCCGAAGGTGGCTCTTCTGCTTTCTGTGCAAAGTAACCAGAAAGCAGCACGTTGGGCTACGTTTGGACTTCCTAGGTTTCCATCTGCCCGATTTGCGTGACTGCGATTTGGCAGCACCACAACACCAAACTAAGCGCAGGAAGCGTGCCTACACTTTGGCACCCCCACAAGACCAAACTAAGTGAAGGAAGCATGTCCGAAGGTGGCTCTTCTGCTTTCTGTGCAAAGTAACCAGAAAGCAGCACGTTGGGCTACGTTTGGACTTCCTAGGTTTCCATCTGCCCGATTTGCGTGACTGCGATTTGGCAGCAGCACAACACCAAACTAAGCGCAGGAAGTGTGCCTACACCATGGCACCCCCACAAGACCAAACTAAGTGAAGGAAGCATGTCCGAAGGTGGCTCTTCTGCTTTCTGTGCAAAGTAACCAGAAAGCAGCACGTTGGGCTACGTTTGGACTTCCTAGGTTTCCATCTACCCGATTTGCGTGACTGCGATTTGGCAGCACCACAACACCAAACTATGTGCAGGAAGCGTGCTGACACTTTGGCACCCCCACAAGACCAAACTAATTGAAGGAAGCATGTCCAAAGGTGGCTCTTCTGCTTTCTGTGCAAAGTAACCAGAAAGCAGCACGTTGGGCTACGTTTGGACTTCCTAGGTTTCCATCTGCCCGATTTGCGTGACTGCGATTTGGCAGCACCACAACACCAAACTAAGCGCAGGAAGCGTGCCTACACTTTGGCACCCCCACAAGACCAAACTAAGTGAAGGAAGCATGTCCGAAGGTGGCTCTTCTGCTTTCTGTGCAAAGTAACCAGAAAGCAGCACGTTGGGCTACGTTTGGACTTCCTAGGTTTCCATCTGCCCGATTTGCGTGCGTCCGCTTTGGCAGCACCACAACACCAAACTAAGCGCAGGAAGCGTGCCTACACTATGGCACCCCCACAAGACCAAACTAAGTGAAGGAAGCATGTCCGAAGGTGGCTCTTCTGCTTTCTGTGCAAAGTAACCAGAAAGCAGCACGTTGGGCTACGTTTGGACTTCCTAGGTTTCCATCTACCCGATTTGCGTGACTGCGATTTGGCAGCACCACAACACCAAACTATGTGCAGGAAGCGTGCTGACACTTTGGCACCCCCACAAGACCAAACTAAGTGAAGGAAGCATGTCCGAAGGTGGCTCTTCTGCTTTCTGTGCAAAGTAACCAGAAAGCAGCACGTTGGGCTACGTTTGGACTTCCTAGGTTTCCATCAGCCCGATTTGCGTGACTGCGATTTGGCAGCACCACAACACCAAACTAAGCGCAGGAAGCGTGCCTACACTTGGCACCCCCACAAGACCAAACTAAGTGAAGGAAGCATGTCCGAAGGTGGCTCTTCTGCTTTCTGTGCAAAGTAACCAGAAAGCAGCACGTTGGGCTACGTTTGGACTTCCTAGGTTTCCATCTACCCGATTTGCGTGACTGCGATTTGGCAGCACCACAACACCAAACTATGTGCAGGAAGCGTGCAGACACTTTGGCACCCCCACAAGACCAAACTAATTGAAGGAAGCATGTCCAAAGGTGGCTCTTCTGCTTTCTGTGCAAAGTAACCAGAAAGCAGCACGTTGGGCTACGTTTGGACTTCCTAGGTTTCCATCTGCCCGATTTGCGTGACTGCGATTTGGCAGCACCACAACACCAAACTAAGCGCAGGAAGCGTGCCTACACATTGGCACCCCCACAAGACCAAACTAAGTGAAGGAAGCATGTCCGAAGGTGGCTCTTCTGCTTTCTGTGCAAAGTAACCAGAAAGCAGCACGTTGGGCTACGTTTGGACTTCCTAGGTTTCCATCTACCCGATTTGCGTGACTGCGATTTGGCAGCACCACAACACCAAACTATGTGCAGGAAGCGTGTGGACACTTTGGCACCCCCACAAGACCAAACTAATTGAAGGAAGCATGTCCGAAGGTGGCTCTTCTGCTTTCTGTGCAAAGTAACCAGAAAGCAGCACGTTGGGCTACGTTTGGACTTCCTAGGTTTCCATCTGCCCGATTTGCGTGACTGCGATTTGGCAGCACCACAACACCAAACTAAGCGCAGGAAGTGTGCCTACACCATGGCACCCCCACAAGACCAAACTAAGTGAAGGAAGCATGTCCGAAGGTGGCTCTTCTGCTTTCTGTGCAAAGTAACCAGAAAGCAGCACGTTGGGCTACGTTTGGACTTCCTAGGTTTCCATCTGCCCGATTTGCGTGACTGCGCTTTGGCAGCACCACAACACCAAACTAAGCGCAGGAAGCGTGCCTACACTATGGCACCCCCACAAGACCAAACTAATTGAAGGAAGCATGTCCAAGGTGGCTCTTCTGCTTTCTGTGCAAAGTAACCAGAAAGCAGCACGTTGGGCTACGTTTGGACTTCCTAGGTTTCCATCTGCCCGATTTGCGTGACTGCGATTTGGCAGCACCACAACACCAAACTATGTGCAGGAAGCGTGCTGACACTTTGGCACCCCCACAAGACCAAACTAATTGAAGGAAGCATGTCCGAAGGTGGCTCTTCTGCTTTCTGTGCAAAGTAACCAGAAAGCAGCACGTTGGGCTACGTTTGGACTTCCTAGGTTTCCATCTGCCCGATTTGCGTGACTGCGATTTGGCAGCACCACAACACCAAACTAAGCGCAGGAAGTGTGCCTACACATTGGCACCCCCACAAGACCAAACTAAGTGAAGGAAGCATGTCCGAAGGTGGCTCTTCTGCTTTCTGTGCAAAGTAACCAGAAAGCAGCACGTTGGGCTACGTTTGGACTTCCTAGGTTTCCATCTACCCGATTTGCGTGACTGCGATTTGGCAGCACCACAACACCAAACTATGTGCAGGAAGCGTGCTGACACTTTGGCACCCCCACAAGACCAAACTAATTGAAGGAAGCATGTCCAAAGGTGGCTCTTCTGCTTTCTGTGCAAAGTAACCAGAAAGCAGCACGTTGGGCTACGTTTGGACTTCCTAGGTTTCCATCTGCCCGATTTGCGTGAGTGCTCTGTGGCAGCACCACAACACCAAACTAAGCGCAGGAAGCGTGCCTACACTTTGGCACCCCCACAAGACCAAACTAATTGAAGGAAGCATGTCCAAAGGTGGCTCTTCTGCTTTCTGTGCAAAGTAACCAGAAAGCAGCACGTTGGGCTACGTTTGGACTTCCTAGGTTTCCATCTGCCCGATTTGCGTGAGTGCGATTTGGCAGCACCACAACACCAAACTAAGCGCAGGAAGCGTGCCTACACTTGGCACCCCCACAAGACCAAACTAAGTGAAGGAAGCATGTCCGAAGGTGGCTCTTCTGCTTTCTGTGCAAAGTAACCAGAAAGCAGCACGTTGGGCTACGTTTGGACTTCCTAGGTTTCCATCTGCCCGATTTGCGTGACTGCGATTTGGCAGCACCACAACACCAAACTATGTGCAGGAAGCGTGCGGACACTTTGGCACCCCCACAAGACCAAACTAAGTGAAGGAAGCATGTCCGAAGGTGGCTCTTCTGCTTTCTGTGCAAAGTAACCAGAAAGCAGCACGTTGGGCTACGTTTGGACTTCCTAGGTTTCCATCTGCCCGATTTGCGTGACTGCGATTTGGCAGCACCACAACACCAAACTAAGCGCAGGAAGCGTGCCTACACTTTGGCACCCCCACAAGACCAAACTAAGTGAAGGAAGCATGTCCGAAGGTGGCTCTTCTGCTTTCTGTGCAAAGTAACCAGAAAGCAGCACGTTGGGCTACGTTTGGACTTCCTAGGTTTCCATCTACCCGATTTGCGTGACTGCGATTTGGCAGCACCACAACACCAAACTATGTGCAGGAAGCGTGCGGACACTTTGGCACCCCCACAAGACCAAACTAATTGAAGGAAGCATGTCCAAAGGTGGCTCTTCTGCTTTCTGTGCAAAGTAACCAGAAAGCAGCACGTTGGGCTACGTTTGGACTTCCTAGGTTTCCATCTGCCCGATTTGCGTGACTGCGATTTGGCAGCAGCACAACACCAAACTAAGCGCAGGAAGTGTGCCTACACCATGGCACCCCCACAAGACCAAACTAAGTGAAGGAAGCATGTCCGAAGGTGGCTCTTCTGCTTTCTGTGCAAAGTAACCAGAAAGCAGCACGTTGGGCTACGTTTGGACTTCCTAGGTTTCCATCTACCCGATTTGCGTGACTGCGATTTGGCAGCACCACAACACCAAACTATGTGCAGGAAGCGTGTGGACACTTTGGCACCCCCACAAGACCAAACTAATTGAAGGAAGCATGTCCGAAGGTGGCTCTTCTGCTTTCTGTGCAAAGTAACCAGAAAGCAGCACGTTGGGCTACGTTTGGACTTCCTAGGTTTCCATCTGCCCGATTTGCGTGACTGCGATTTGGCAGCACCACAACACCAAACTAAGCGCAGGAAGTGTGCCTACACCATGGCACCCCCACAAGACCAAACTAAGTGAAGGAAGCATGTCCGAAGGTTGCTCTTCTGCTTTCTGTGCAAAGAAAGCAGCACGTTGGGCTACGTTTCGACTTCCTAGGTTTCCATCTGCCCGATTTGGGTAGGTGCTCTGTGGCAGCACCACAACACCAAACTAAGCGCAGGAAGTGTGCCTACACTATGGCACCCCTACAAGACCAAAATAATTGAAGGAAGCATGTCCAAAGGTGGCTCTTCTGCTTTCTGTGCAAAGTAACCAGAAAGCAGCACGTTGGGCTACGTTTCGACTTCCTAGGTTTCCATCTGCCCGATTTGCGTGAGTGCGATTTGGCAGCACCACAACACCAAACTATGTGCAGGAATCGTGTGGACACTTTGGCACCCCCACAAGACCAAACTAATTGAAGGAAGCATGTCCAAAGGTGGCTCTTCTGCTTTCTGTGCAAAGTAACCAGAAAGCAGCACGTTGGGCTACGTTTGGACTTCCTAGGTTTCCATCTGCCCGATTTGCGTGACTGCGATTTGGCAGCACCACAACACCAAACTAAGCGCAGGAAGTGTGCCTACACCATGGCACCCCCACAAGACCAAACTAAGTGAAGGAAGCATGTCCGAAGGTGGCTCTTCTGCTTTCTGTGCAAAGTAACCAGAAAGCAGCACGTTGGGCTACGTTTGGACTTCCTAGGTTTCCATCTGCCCGATTTGCGTGACTGCGATTTGGCAGCACCACAACACCAAACTAGCTGCAGGAAGCGTGCCTACACTTTGGCACCCCCACAAGACCAAACTAATTGAAGGAAGCATGTCCAAAGGTGGCTCTTCTGCTTTCTGTGCAAAGTAACCAGAAAGCAGCACGTTGGGCTACGTTTGGACTTCCTAGGTTTCCATCTGCCCGATTTGCGTGACTGCGATTTGGCAGCACCACAACACCAAACTAAGCGCAGGAAGCGTGCCTACACTTTGGCACCCCCACAAGACCAAACTAAGTGAAGGAAGCATGTCCGAAGGTGGCTCTTCTGCTTTCTGTGCAAAGTAACCAGAAAGCAGCACGTTGGGCTACGTTTGGACTTCCTAGGTTTCCATCTGCCCGATTTGCGTGAGTGCTATTTGGCAGCACCACAACACCAAACTAAGCGCAGGAAGCGTGCCTACACTATGGCACCCCCACAAGACCAAACTAAGTGAAGGAAGCATGTCCGAAGGTGGCTCTTCTGCTTTCTGTGCAAAGTAACCAGAAAGCAGCACGTTGGGCTACGTTTGGACTTCCTAGGTTTCCATCTACCCGATTTGCGTGACTGCGATTTGGCAGCACCACAACACCAAACTATGCGCAGGAAGCGTGCCGACACTTTGGCACCCCCACAAGACCAAACTAAGTGAAGGAAGCATGTCCGAAGGTGGCTCTTCTGCTTTCTGTGCAAAGTAACCAGAAAGCAGCACGTTGGGCTACGTTTGGACTTCCTAGGTTTCCATCTACCCGATTTGCGTGACTGCGATTTGGCAGCACCACAACACCAAACTAAGCGCAGGAAGCGTGCCTACACTTTGGCACCCCCACAAGACCAAACTAAGTGAAGGAAGCATGTCCGAAGGTGGCTCTTCTGCTTTCTGTGCAAAGCAACCAGAAAGCAGCACGTTGGGCTACGTTTGGACTTCCTAGGTTTCCATCTACCCGATTTGGGTGAGTGCTCTGTGGCAGCACCACAACACCAAACTATGTGCAGGAAGCGTGCGGACACTTTGGCACCCCCACAAGACCAAACTAATTGAAGGAAGCATGTCCAAAGGTGGCTCTTCTGCTTTCTGTGCAAAGTAACCAGAAAGCAGCACGTTGGGCTACGTTTGGACTTCCTAGGTTTCCATCTGCCCGATTTGCGTGACTGCGATTTGGCAGCAGCACAACACCAAACTAAGCGCAGGAAGTGTGCCTACACCATGGCACCCCCACAAGACCAAACTAAGTGAAGGAAGCATGATCGAAGGTGGCTCTTCTGCTTTCTGTGCAAAGTAACCAGAAAGCAGCACGTTGGGCTACGTTTGGACTTCCTAGGTTTCCATCTACCCGATTTGCGTGACTGCGATTTGGCAGCACCACAACACCAAACTATGTGCAGGAAGCGTGTGGACACTTTGGCACCCCCACAAGACCAAACTAATTGAAGGAAGCATGTCCGAAGGTGGCTCTTCTGCTTTCTGTGCAAAGTAACCAGAAAGCAGCACGTTGGGCTACGTTTGGACTTCCTAGGTTTCCATCTGCCCGATTTGCGTGACTGCGATTTGGCAGCAGCACAACACCAAACTAAGCGCAGGAAGTGTGCCTACACCATGGCACCCCCACAAGACCAAACTAAGTGAAGGAAGCATGTCCGAAGGTGGCTCTTCTGCTTTCTGTGCAAAGTAACCAGAAAGCAGCACGTTGGGCTACGTTTCGACTTCCTAGGTTTCCATCTGCCCGATTTGGGTGAGTGCTATTTGGCAGCACCACAACACCAAACTAAGCGCAGGAAGTGTGCCTACACTATGGCACCCCCACAAGACCAAACTAATTGAAGGAAGCATGTCCAAAGGTGGCTCTTCTGCTTTCTGTGCAAAGTAACCAGAAAGCAGCACGTTGGGCTACGTTTGGACTTCCTAGGTTTCCATCTGCCCGATTTGCGTGAGTGCGATTTGGCAGCACCACAACACCAAACTATGTGCAGGAAGCGTGTGGACACTTTGGCACCCCCACAAGACCAAACTAATTGAAGGAAGCATGTCCAAAGGTGGCTCTTCTGCTTTCTGTGCAAAGTAACCAGAAAGCAGCACGTTGGGCTACGTTTGGACTTCCTAGGTTTCCATCTGCCCGATTTGCGTGAGTGCGATTTGGCAGCACCACAACACCAAACTAAGCGCAGGAAGTGTGCCTACACCATGGCACCCCCACAAGACCAAACTAAGTGAAGGAAGCATGTCGAAGGTGGCTCTTCTGCTTTCTGTGCAAAGTAACCAGAAAGCAGCACGTTGGGCTACGTTTGGACTTCCTAGGTTTCCATCTACCCGATTTGCGTGACTGCGATTTGGCAGCACCACAACACCAAACTATGTGCAGGAAGCGTGCTGACACTTTGGCACCCCCACAAGACCAAACTAATTGAAGGAAGCATGTCCAAAGGTGGCTCTTCTGCTTTCTGTGCAAAGTAACCAGAAAGCAGCACGTTGGGCTACGTTTGGACTTCCTAGGTTTCCATCTGCCCGATTTGGGTGAGTGCTCTGTGGCAGCACCACAACACCAAACTAAGCGCAGGAAGCGTGCCTACACTTTGGCACCCCCACAAGACCAAACTAAGTGAAGGAAGCATGTCCGAAGGTGGCTCTTCTGCTTTCTGTGCAAAGTAACCAGAAAGCAGCACGTTGGGCTACGTTTGGACTTCCTAGGTTTCCATCTGCCCGATTTGCGTGACTGCGATTTGGCAGCACCACAACACCAAACTATGTGCAGGAAGCGTGCCTACACTTTGGCACCCCCACAAGACCAAACTAATTGAAGGAAGCATGTCCGAAGGTGGCTCTTCTGCTTTCTGTGCAAAGCAACCAGAAAGCAGCACGTTGGGCTACGTTTGGACTTCTAGGTTTCCATCTGCCCGATTTGGGTGAGTGCTCTGTGGCAGCACCACAACACCAAACTAAGCGCAGGAAGCGTGCCTACACTTTGGCACCTCCACAAGACCAAAGTAAGTGAAGGAAGCATGATCGAAGCTGGCTCCTTTGCTTTCTGTGCAAAGCAACCAGAAAGCAGCACGTTGGGCTACGTTTGGACTTCCTAGGTTTCCATCTGCCTGATTTGCGTGAGTGCGATTTGGCAGCAGCACAACACCAAACTAAGCGCAGGAAGTGTGCCTACACCATGGCACCCCCACAAGACCAAACTAAGTGAAGGAAGCATGTCCGAAGGTGGCTCTTCTGCTTTCTGTGCAAAGTAACCAGAAAGCAGCACGTTGGGCTACGTTTGGACTTCCTAGGTTTCCATCTACCCGATTTGCGTGACTGCGATTTGGCAGCACCACAACACCAAACTATCTGCAGGAAGCGTGTAGACACTTTGGAACCCCCACAAGACCAAACTAATTGAAGGAAGCATGTCCAAAGGTGGCTCTTCTGCTTTCTGTGCAAAGTAACCAGAAAGCAGCACGTTGGGCTACGTTTGGACTTCCTAGGTTTCCATCTGCCCGATTTGCGTGAGTGCGATTTGGCAGCACCACAACACCAAACTAAGCGCAGGAAGTGTGCCTACACCATGGCACCCCCACAAGACCAAACTAAGTGAAGGAAGCATGATCGAAGCTGGCTCTTCTGCTTTCTGTGCAAAGTAACCAGAAAGCAGCACGTTGGGCTACGTTTGGACTTCCTAGGTTTCCATCTACCCGAATTGCGTGACTGCGATTTGGCAGCACCACAACACCAAACTATGTGCAGGAAGCGTGTAGACACTTTGGCACCCCCACAAGACCAAACTAATTGAAGGAAGCATGTCCAAAGGTGGCTCTTCTGCTTTCTGTGCAAAGTAACCAGAAAGCAGCACGTTGGGCTACGTTTGGACTTCCTAGGTTTCCATCTGCCCGATTTGCGTGAGTGCTCTTTGGCAGCACCACAACACCAAACTAAGCGCAGGAAGCGTGCGTACACTTTGGCACCCCCACAAGACCAAACTAATTGAAGGAAGCATGTCCAAAGGTGGCTCTTCTGCTTTCTGTGCAAAGTAACCAGAAAGCAGCACGTTGGGCTACGTTTGGACTTCCTAGGTTTCCATCTGCCCGATTTGCGTGAGTGCGCTTTGGCAGCACCACAACACCAAACTAAGCGCAGGAAGCGTGCCTACACTATGGCACCCCCACAAGACCAAACTAAGTGAAGGAAGCATGTCGAAAGGGGGCTCTTCTGCTTTCTGTGCAAAGTAACCAGAAAGCAGCACGTTGGGCTACGTTTGGACTTCCTAGGTTTCCATCTGCCCGATTTGCGTGACTGCGATTTGGGAGCACCACAACACCAAACTAAGCGCAGGGAGCGTGCCTACACTTTGGCACCCCCACAAGACCAAACTAAGTGAAGGAAGCATGTCCGAAGGTGGCTCTTCTGCTTTCTGTGCAAAGCAACCAGAAAGCAGCACGTTGGGCTACGTTTGGACTTCCTAGGTTTCCATCTACCCGATTTGCGTGAGTGCTCTGTGGCAGCACCACAACACCAAACTATGTGCAGGAAGCGTGCGGACACTTTGGCACCCCCACAAGACCAAACTAATTGAAGGAAGCATGTCCAAAGGTGGCTCTTCTGCTTTCTGTGCAAAGTAACCAGAAAGCAGCACGTTGGGCTACGTTTGGACTTCCTAGGTTTCCATCTGCCCGATTTGCGTGACTGCGATTTGGCAGCAGCACAACACCAAACTAAGCGCAGGAAGTGTGCCTACACCATGGCACCCCCACAAGACCAAACTAAGTGAAGGAAGCATGATCGAAGCTGGCTCTTCTGCTTTCTGTGCAAAGTAACCAGAAAGCAGCACGTTGGGCTACGTTTGGACTTCCTAGGTTTCCATCTACCCGATTTGCGTGACTGCGATTTGGCAGCACCACAACACCAAACTATGTGCAGGAAGCGTGCTGACACTTTGGCACCCCCACAAGACCAAACTAATTGAAGGAAGCATGTCCGAAGGTGGCTCTTCTGCTTTCTGTGCAAAGTAACCAGAAAGCAGCACGTTGGGCTACGTTTGGACTTCCTAGGTTTCCATCTGCCCGATTTGCGTGACTGCGATTTGGCAGCAGCACAACACCAAACTAAGCGCAGGAAGTGTGCCTACACATTGGCACCCCCACAAGACCAAACTAAGTGAAGGAAGCATGTCCGAAGGTGGCTCTTCTGCTTTCTGTGCAAAGTAACCAGAAAGCAGCACGTTGGGCTACGTTTGGACTTCCTAGGTTTCCATCTGCCCGATTTGCGTGACTGCGATTTGGCAGCACCACAACACCAAACTAAGCGCAGGAAGTGTGCCTACACTATGGCACCCCTACAAGACCAAAATAATTGAAGGAAGCATGTCCAAAGGTGGCTCTTCTGCTTTCTGTGCAAAGTAACCAGAAAGCAGCACGTTGGGCTACGTTTGGACTTCCTAGGTTTCCATCTGCCCGATTTGCGTGAGTGCGATTTGGCAGCACCACAACACCAAACTAAGCGCAGGAAGTGTGCCACCACCATGGCACCCCCACAAGACCAAACTAAGTGAAGGAAGCATGATCAAAGCTGGCTCTTCTGCTTTCTGTGCAAAGTAACCAGAAAGCAGCACGTTGGGCTACGTTTGGACTTCCTAGGTTTCCATCTACCCGAATTGCGTGACTGCGATTTGGCAGCACCACAACACCAAACTATGTGCAGGAAGCGTGTAGACACTTTGGCACCCCCACAAGACCAAACTAATTGAAGGAAGCATGTCCAAAGGTGGCTCTTCTGCTTTCTGTGCAAAGTAACCAGAAAGCAGCACGTTGGGCTACGTTTGGACTTCCTAGGTTTCCATCTGCCCGATTTGGGTGAGTGCTCTGTGGCAGCACCACAACACCAAATTAAGCGCAGGAAGCGTGCGTACACTTTGGCACCCCCACAAGACCAAACTAATTGAAGGAAGCATGTCCAAAGGTGGCTCTTCTGCTTTCTGTGCAAAGTAACCAGAAAGCAGCACGTTGGGCTACGTTTGGACTTCCTAGGTTTCCATCTGCCCGATTTGCGTGACTGCGATTTGGCAGCACCACAACACCAAACTATGTGCAGGAAGCGTGTGGACACTTTGGCACCCCCACAAGACCAAACTAATTGAAGGAAGCATGTCCAAAGGTGGCTCTTCTGCTTTCTGTGCAAAGTAACCAGAAAGCAGCACGTTGGGCTACGTTTGGACTTCCTAGGTTTCCATCTGCCCGATTTGCGTGAGTGCTATGTGGCAGCACCACAACACCAAACTATGTGCAGGAAGCGTGCGGACACTTTGGCACCCCACAAGACCAAACTAATTGAAGGAAGCATGTCCGAAGGTGGCTCTTCTGCTTTCTGTGCAAAGTAACCAGAAAGCAGCACGTTGGGCTACGTTTGGACTTCCTAGGTTTCCATCTGCCCGATTTGGGTGAGTGCTCTGTGGCAGCACCACAACACCAAACTAAGCGCAGGAAGCGTGCCTACACTTGGCACCCCCACAAGACCAACTAAGTGAAGGAAGCATGTCCGAAGGTGGCTCTTCTGCTTTCTGTGCAAAGTAACCAGAAAGCAGCACGTTGGGCTACGTTTGGACTTCCTAGGTTTCCATCTGCCCGATTTGCGTGACTGCGATTTGGCAGCACCACAACACCAAACTAAGCGCAGGAAGCTGTGCTACACTTTGGCACCCCCACAAGACCAAACTAAGTGAAGGAAGCATGTCCAAAGGTGGCTCTTCTGCTTTCTGTGCAAAGTAACCAGAAAGCAGCACGTTGGGCTACGTTTGGACTTCCTAGGTTTCCATCTGCCCGATTTGGGTGAGTGCTCTGTGGCAGCACCACAACACCAAATTAAACGCAGGAAGCGTGCGTACACTTTGGAACCCCCACAAGACCAAACAAATTGAAGGAAGCATGTCCAAAGGTGGGTCTTCTGCTTTCTGTGCAAAGTAACCAGAAAGCAGCACGTTGGGCTACGTTTCGACTTCCTAGGTTTCCATCTGCCCGATTTGGGTGAGTGCTCTGTGGCAGCACCACAACAACTAACTATGTGCAGGAAGCGTGCGGACACTTTGGCACCCCCACAAGACCAAACTAATTGAAGGAAGCATGTCCGAAGGTGGCTCGTCTGCTTTTTGTGCAAAGCAACCAGAAAGCAGCACCTTGGGCTACGTTTGGACTTTATAGGTTTCCATCTGCCCGATTTGGGTGAGTGCTCTGTGGCAGCACCACAACACCAAAATAAGCGCAGGAAGCGTGCCTACACTTTGGCACCTCCACATGACCCAAGTAAGTGAAGGAAGCATGTCCGAAGGCTGGCTCTTCTGCTTTCTGTGCAAAGTAACCAGAAAGCAGCACGTTGGGCTACGTTTGGACTTCCTAGGTTTCCATCTACCCGATTTGCGTGACTGCGATTTGGCAGCACCACAACACCAAACTATGTGCAGGAAGCGTGTAGACACTTTGGCACCCCCACAAGACCAAACTAATTGAAGGAAGCATGTCCAAAGGTGGCTCTTCTGCTTTCTGTGCAAAGTAACCAGAAAGCAGCACGTTGGGCTACGTTTGGACTTCCTAGGTTTCCATCTGCCCGATTTGGGTGAGTGCTCTGTGGCAGCACCACAACACCAACTATGTGCAGGAAGCGTGCGGACACTTTGGCACCCCCACAAGACCAAACTAATTGAAGGAAGCATGTCCAAAGGTGGCTCTTCTGCTTTCTGTGCAAAGTAACCAGAAAGCAGCACGTTGGGCTACGTTTGGACTTCCTAGGTTTCCATCTGCCCGATTTGGGTGAGTGCTCTGTGGCAGCACCACAACACCTAACTATGTGCAGGAAGCGTGCGGACACTTTGGCACCCCCACAAGACCAAACTAATTGAAGGAAGCATGTCCGAAGGTGGCTCGTCTGCTTTCTGTGCAAAGCAACCAGAAAGCAGCACCTTGGGCTACGTTTGGACTTTATAGGTTTCCATCTGCCCGATTTGGGTGAGTGCTCTGTGGCAGCACCACAACACCAAAATAAGCGCAGGAAGCGTGCCTACACTTTGGCACCTCCACATGACCCAAGTAAGTGCAGGAAGCATGATCGAAGCTGGCTCCTTTGCTTTCTGTGCAAAGTAACCAGAAAGCAGCACGTTGGGCTACGTTTGGACTTCCTAGGTTTCCATCTACCCGAATTGCGTGACTGCGATTTGGCAGCACCACAACACCAAACTATGTGCAGGAAGCGTGTAGACACTTTGGCACCCCCACAAGACCAAACTAATTGAAGGAAGCATGTCCAAAGGTGGCTCTTCTGCTTTCTGTGCAAAGTAACCAGAAAGCAGCACGTTGGGCTACGTTTCGACATCCTAGGTTTCCATCTGCCCGATTTGGGTGAGTGCTCTGTGGCAGCACCACAACAACTAACTATGTGCAGGAAGCGTGCGGACACTTTGGCACCCCCACAAGACCAAACTAATTGAAGGAAGCATGTCCAAAGGTGGCTCGTCTGCTTTTTGTGCAAAGCAACCAGAAAGCAGCACCTTGGGCTACGTTTGGACTTCCTAGGTTTCCATCTACCCGATTTGCGTCACTGCGATTTGGCAGCACCACAACACCAAACTATGTGCAGCAAGCGTGTGGACACTTTGGCACCCCCACAAGACCAAACTAATTGAAGGAAGCATGTCCAAAGGTGGCTGTTCTGCTTTCTGTGCAAAGTAACCAGAAAGCAGCACGTTGGGCTACGTTTGGACTTCCTAGGTTTCCATCTGCCTGATTTGCATGACTGCGATTTGGCAGCAGCACAACACCAAACTAAGCGCAGGAAGTGTGCCTACACCATTGCACCCCCACAAGACCAAACTAAGTGAAGGAAGCATGTCCGAAGGTTGCTCTTCTGCTTTCTGTGCAAACTGACCATAAAGCAGCACGTTGGGCTACGTTTGGACTTCCTAGGTTTCCATCTATCCGATTTGCGTGACTGCGATTTGGCAGCACCACAACACCAAACTATGTGCAGGAAGCGTGCGGACACTTTGGCACCCCCACAAGACCAAACTAATTGAAGGAAGCATGTCCAAAGGTGGCTCTTCTGCTTTCTGTGCAAAGCAACCAGAAAGCAGCACGTTGGGCTACGTTTGGACTTCCTAGGTTTCCATCTACCCGATTTGGGTGAGTGCTCTGTGGCAGCAGCACAACACCAAACTAAGCGCAGGAAGTGTGCCTACACTTTGGCACCCCCACAAGACCAAACTAAGTGAAGGAAGCATGTCCGAAGGTGGCTCTTCTGCTTTCTGTGCCAAGTAACCAGAAAGCAGCACGTTGGGCTACGTTTGGACTTCCTAGGTTTCCATCTACCCGATTTGCGTGACTGCGATTTGGCAGCACCACAACACCAAACTATGTGCAGGAATCGTGTGGACACTATGGCACCCCTACAAGACCAAACTAATTGAAGGAAGCATGTCCAAAGGTGGCTCTTCTGCTTTCTCTGCAAAGTAACCAGAAAGCAGCACGTTTGGACTTCCTACGTTTCAACCTCCCCGATTTGCGTGACTACGTTTTGGCACCACCAGAGCAGCAAACTAAGTGAAGGAAGCATGGTCGAAGCTCGTTCGTCTGCTTTCTGTGCACAGCGACCGCAAAGCAGCACATTGGGCTACGTTTGGACTTTCTACGTTTCAACCTGCCCGATTTGCGTGATTATGTTTTGGCACCACCACAGCATCAAACTAAGTGAAGGAAGCCTGACTACCCTTGGCACCTCCACAACACCAAACTAAGTGAAGGAAGCATGATCGAAGCTCGTTCGTCTGCTTTCTGTGCACAGCGACAGCAAAGCAGCACATTGGGCTACCTTTGGACTATCTACATTTCAACCTTCCCGATTTCCGTGACTACGCTTTGGCACCGCCACAGCACCAAACTAAGTGAAGTAAGCCTGACTACAGTTTGGCACCTCCACAACACCAAACTAAGTGAAGGAAGCATGGTCGAAGCTCGTTCGTCTGCTTTCTGTGCACAGCGACAGCAAAGCAGCACATTGGGCTACCTTTGGACTATCTACATTTCAACCTGCCCGATTTCCGTGACTACGCTTTGGCACCGCCACAGCACCAAACTAAGTGAAGTAAGCCTGACTACAGTTTGGCACCTCCACAACACCAAACTAAGTGAAGGAAGCATGGTCGAAGCTCGTTCGTCTGCTTTGTGTGCACACCGACCGCAAAGCAGCACATTGGGCTACCTTTGGACTAACTACGTTTCAACCTGCCCGATTTGCGTGACTACGCTTTGGCACCACCACAGCACCAAGCTAAGTGAAGGAAGCCTGACTACACTTTGGCACCTCCACAACACCAAACTAAGTGAAGGAAGCATGATCGAAGCTCGTTCGTCTGCTTTCTGTGCACAGCGACCGCAAAGCAGCACATGGGTCGACGTTTCGACTTCCTACGTTTCAACCTGCTGATTTGCGTGACTACTCTTTCGCGCCACCACAGCACCAAACTAAGTGAAGGAAGCCCGATTACAGTTTCGCAGCTCCACAACAACAAACTAAGTGAAGGAAGCATGGTCTAAGCTCGTTCGTCTGCTTTCTGTGCACAGCGACAGCAAAGCAGCACATTGGGCTACCTTTGGACTAACTACGTTTCAACCTGCCCGATTTGCGTGACTACGCTTTGGCACTGCCAAAGCACCAAACTAAGTGAAGGAAGCCTGACTACAGTTTGGCACCTCCACAACACCAAACTAAGTGAAGGAAGCATGGTCGAAGCTCGTCCGTCAGCTTTCTGTGCACAGCGACCACAAAATAGCATATTGGGCTACGTTTGGAATTCCTACGTTTCAATCTGCCCGATTTGCGTGATTATGTTTTGGCACCACCACAGCACCAAACTAAGTGAAGGAAGCCCGACTACACTTCGGCACTTCCACAACACCAAACTAAGTGAAGGAAGCATGATCGAAGCTCGTTCGTCTGCTTTCTGTGCACAGTGACAGCAAAGCAGCACATTGGGCTACGTTTGGAATTCCTACGTTTCAATCTGCCCGATTTGCGTGATTATGTTTTGGCACCACCACAGCACCAAACTAAGTGAAGGAAGCCCGACTACACTTCGGCACCTCCACAACACCAAACTAAGTGAAGGAAGCATGATCGAAGCTCGTTCGTCTGCTTTCTGTGCACAGTGACAGCAAAGCAGCACATTGGGCTACCTTTGGACTAGCTACGTTTCAACCTGCCCGATTTGCGTGACTATGCTTTGGCACCGCCACAGCACCAAACTAAGTGAAGGAAGCCTGACTACAGTTTGGCACCTCCACAACACCAAACTAAGTGAAGGAAGCATGGTCGAAGCTCGTTCGTCTGCTTTGTGTGCACACCGACCGCAAAGCAGCACATTGGGCTACCTTTGGACTAACTACGTTTCAACCTGCCCGATTTGCGTGACTACACTTTGGCACCTCCACAACACCAAACTAAGTGAAGGAAGCCTGACTACACTTTGGCACCTCCACAACACCAAACTAAGTGAAGGAAGCATGATTGAAGCTCGTTCTTCTGCTTTCTGTGCACAGCGACAGCAAAGCAGCACATTGGGCTACGTTTGGACTTCCTACGTTTCAACCTCCCCGATTTGCGTGACTACATTTTGGCACCACCACATCACCAAACTAAGTGAAGGAAGCCTGACTACACTTTGGCACCTCCACAACACCAAACTACGTGAAGCAAGCATGATCGAAGATCGTTCGTCTGCTTTCTGTGCACAGCGACCGCAAAGGAGCACATGGGCCTACGTTTGGACTTCCTACGTTTCAACCTGCTGACTTGCGTGACTTCGCTTTCGCACCACCACAGCACCAAACTAAGTGAAGGTGAGTACGTTTCATGGTAATCTTGTTCAGGAACCTGGGAAAAACCACTTGCTACTAATCTGGCTTTATGTCTGACAACTTTACCATGCTGGTCAGTTTTTTTCTTAAAAATCCACCGACTGTCTACAAACTTCATACCTGGTTCATCTGGAACCAATTCCCATGTTTCATTTTGTTTCAGGGAATTCAACTCAGACTTCATGGCATTAAGCCAAGGCTCTGCATCTTTGGCTGACATGTTTTGAACCTCTTTGTAACTAGCAGGTTCAAACACTGAATCTGAGTTACTGGTAGTGACGGCTTTGGCAAACACTTTTGAAAAGCACTTTGGCGATTTTCCTTTGGTAGCTCTCTTGGACCTGTGTAAAATTCTTAGATTCTCTGGTTCCATTTTCTCCTTAGGAGAATGGTGGCCCACAGTGAACAAAGGTTGTACATCTACACCAGCCTCTGACTCATCTTTAATTGAGGCTTTGGCACTGTGAAAGTCTGTGTCAGTGTCAGACTCTTCACTATCACTAGATTCATCAACAGCAACAGGCTCAACCTCTTTCTTCTCTGGTTTTGGTTTTGCATTCTCATCATCAGATAGGGGGTAACACTGGAAAATACCAAGTGTGTCACATTTAGGATTACAGTCTATACTCCCGGTCAACCTAATTATTCTCGTGTCTGTCATCAGCACACAATATGAGCCTTTCCCATACCCTAGAAAGATACCACATTGACCACATTTACTCAGTTTGTCATTTTTCACAGTATGCACCCACACTTCTGAACCAACAATTTTCAAATGCTTCACAAAGGGTTTCTTCTGAAACAGCATTTCGTACGGAGTGCAACCAATGGCTGATTGATAGCTGCAATTGTAACATAGGTGAAACATAACAGCGCCTCTCCCCAAAAGGGGTTGGGTAGGCCTGAATCATGCAACAGAGTTTTAATCCCTTGTTGCAACGTCTGGCTCATTCTTTCACACAAACCATTTTGCCATGGTGATCTGGGCGTGGCAGTCATGTGCTCTATGCCCTGTTCAGCAAGAAAACTTTCGAACTGTTCTGAACAAAACTCTCCACCCCTATCAGTGAAAAAGCAATGTACATGTTCATCGTGCACATTCTTGAGCCATGCACAAAACTGTTGAAACCTTGAAAAGACTTCAGACTTCTTCTGTAGTACATAGACCCAAACATATCTGGAATATGCGTCTATCAGTACTAAGAAGTAGCGTGAGTTTCCTCTAGAGAGCACTAGAGGCCCCATCAAATCACCATGTACCACTTCATAGGGTTTTGTAACCTCTCTCCCAGATTTTACACCTTTGGGAGCTTGTCCAATTTTGTTCTCTGCGCAAGAGATACACTTCATATGAAAAGGACACTTTTTTTTTTTAAGATTTTTTTATTATTTTCCAATAAGACAAAGAAAAACACAGCATAAACATAAACACAATAGAAACACAATATATAAACACAATAAAAACAATAACAATATCAAAAAGGATAAAGAAAAAACATATACAAACCTTAACAAACACTTATCTTTGTACTTTTCTTGTTGCTAACTTCTCTGCTAGGGGACTTCCCCTGTTCCCTCCCCTGCCTTCAAAATCATATATACGTTATAGGTAACTTTATATCTTTTTCCGTTAACATTTATCGAATTTCTTAGTACTCTTAAATTCCCTTAGTTTAATATAAATCATAACTTTAACACAATTTCTTAAAATATTCTTTAACAATTGTATCTTTCACAAAAAATTTCTTCTAAACAGTTTTATCTAACATTGGCTTGCTAAAGCCGATCTTTTGCTTAATTCTGCTCAAATATTTAGTTTTTCAGATTTAACTAAATAGTCCTTAAATTTTTTCCAATCTTGCGACACCTTCTCCTCCCTCTGGTCTCGGATTCTAGCGGTCAGTTCTGCGAGTTCCATGTAATCCATTAACTTCATCTGCCATTCTTCCACTGTTGGAGTCTCTTCACCTTTCCAGGTTCTTGCCAATAAAATTCTAGCCGCTGTTGTGGCATACATAAAAAATACTCTATCCTGACTGGGTATCTCTTCATTGGTCATGCTCAAGAGAAATGCCTCTGGTTTCTTACTAAAGGTAATTTTCATTACCTTTTTAAGCTCATTATAAATCTTATCCCAGAAGGCCTTTACCCCTGGACACGACCACCACATATGAAAAAAGGTACCTTTCGAGGATTTACATTTCCAACACACATCCGACATTTTAGAATTCATTTTAGCTATCTTAACTGGTGTTAGATACCATCTATACATCATTTTCATTATATTTTCTCTTAAACTATTGCATGCAGTGAATTTGATACCTTTCTGCCACAATCTCTCCCAGTCATCCATCATAATGTTATGACCCACATCTTTTGCCCAATCTATCATTGTCGATTTAACCAATTTGTCTTTCGTATGCCACTCTAGCAACAAATTATACATCTTGGAAAGGTTTTTAGAGTTCGATTCAATCAGTTCTGTTTCCAGTTTTGATTTTTCCATTTGAAAACCAATTTTCTTGTCTAGTTTAAATGTTTCATGAACCTGATGATATTGCAGCCAGTCGGGGACTTGACTTTTGACTTGATCATAGCTTTTCAGCTTAAAACCGTCAAAACAAAATTAAATGACAGGAACACTGTGAAATCGTTATTTCAAAATGGCCGACCTGCTGTATCAATTGTATTGTATTTCGATTAGTTTTCTAAACTCAATTGTTTGTATCCTATGTTTTTTAATTATTGACATATTAGAAAATGTTGAAAACAGTCACGTTCTTCTAGCTGCGGACAATATTGATCACAATATTCTTACACTGTTGGTGAGAACACATTCCATGGTATGGGGATGATAGCAGCAATAACCCCAGCAAAAACCTTTTCTCGTTGTATTCCAAGAAATAATATATTGAGCTGTGACTTAAAAGCTGCTGCATCTATCAACATTCATGAATATCGATTTGCATCCAGTACTCTCAGAGGCATTAAGTTTAAAATATTGCCTGATATCTATCCCACAAATGTCAAAGTAGATCTGCTGTGGAAACTGTCAAGGAACTTTGAACAACCAATGCCTGGCTGGTCTGGAATGATGCACTTAATACATAATAACCAAAACAACCAGAAAGTTGAGAAATCATCAGTACTTTTCCTACCTATCATTGATATGAAGCCCACTGAAATGACTTGCATCCTGTCTACCTTAACATACCTACGAGATTTAGCTCTTAAGCACAATATACCAACTATCATAACATTTGATCAGCCACTCTTTTGGAAAGCATCACAAATAGTTCATTCATCATGTGATGGTAGTGCTCTCAAGGACATCATTCTATTGCTTGGTTCCTTTCATACTTTCATGAATCTTCTTGGGGCCATTGGTACACTCATGGCAGGATTGGGCCTTAAAGAAAGAAATACAGTAGTGCATATGTTAAATGGGAAATCAGTATCAAGAGCTTTTCGTGGACATTTGATTCTCGATTCATGCTTAAGTGCTGAAATAATGTTGCAGATAATTGAAGATCATTCAGAATTCCCCCAGGTCTTAAAATAAGCTTCTGCACTGTATGATTCACTAGTGTCCTGTAACAAAACTATAGAAGAAGTGGATTCTTCACAGACTATGATACACATAAGCTGTGCATTGGATGCAAAGAAGAGCGAACTGAAAGCAAACTCAGCAACAAGTAAACTATGGCTTAAGTATCAAAATATGGTTGATCTTGCTAGAAAACTCATCACAGCAGATAGAACTGGTTCATGGAAAATGCATATTGATGCCATACATCAGTGTCTACCCATTTTTGCAGCTACGGGTCACCATAATTACTTGAAATCAGCATACCTATATTTGCAGAATATAATTCTGTTGCCAACAACAAATGCGACTGTTTCTGCAATGTTTGTAAAAGGATTTCATGTGATACGCAGAAGTGAACGGTACTGGGCAGGATTGGGTTCTGACTTAGTAATCGAACAATGTCTGATGCGCTCTCTTAAAACTACAGGGGGTTTGACCAGAGGAAGTGGATTGACTGGCGTTCAGAGAGCAGTTTGGTCGTTATCATTGCCTGTATCGTCAGGGTATAATCTAGCTATGCAGGAGTTTACCAATGTGTCATATTCATCAAGTGAACAACACAAGGAACTATCTAGTGCAAGACTGATTAGAGACAAAAGTGATTCACAACTGGTATTGAGCAAGTTGCAAGCATTCTCGCCATTTACACCCGAGTCAAGTCTGTGTAATATTGTAACAGGTGTAACTGCAGATTTGGCAAATGTTAATGTGCATGAATTGCAAGAAGTTGGTAAGGTCATTGTAGCTAAACTTATTGACCAAGAAGTTTTTGCATATAAATGTAAGCGTTCTGACAAAGTTAAAACATTAGCGTTATCTGCTGCACTGAAAATTCCTGGAGATGATGAAAGAACGATTGACCCAGCATTGCTGTTTCAAAGGCTATTGGACATTGTTAACACAGGCAAACTAAATTTTGAAGAAGTGCTGCAGTATGAATTGTGCTCATACCCACCTTCATTGTTCAAATCATGCTCTATACCCAGGAAGGCTGACAAGCCACAGATAGTACATGTTATCAAAAAATATGTGATGCAGAAACAGAATAGTTGTAGTACCGATTACGTTCCAAGAAGTGATCAATTCGTGTTAGATGGTGGTCCACTGCTGCATTGCCTTAAATGGAAGAAGCATGAAACGTATGATGACATTTGTTGTTGTTCAGTCGTTCAGTCGTGTCCAACTGTTCGTGACCCCATGGACCAGAGCACGCCAGGCACCCCTATCCTCCACTGCCTCCCGCAGTTTGGTCAGACTCATGTTGGTAGCTGTGAGAACACTGTCCAACCATCTCATCCTCTGTCGTCCCCTTCTCCTTGTGCCCTCCATCTTTCCCAACATCAGGGTCTTTTCCTGGGAGTCTTCTCTTCTCATGAGGTGGCCAAAGTACTGGAGCCTCAACTTCAGGATCTGTCCATCCAGTGAGCACTCAGGGCTGATTTCTTTAAGGATGGATAGGTTTGATCTTCTTGCAGTCCATGGGACTCTCAAGAGTCTCCTCCAGCACCAAAAGCATCAATTCTTCAGCGATCAGCCTTCTTTATGGTCCAGCTCTCACTTCCATACATTACTACTGGGAAAACCATAGCTTTAACTATACGGACCTTTGTCGGCAAGGTGATGTCTCTGCTTTTTAAGATGCTGTCTATGCTCCATGGACAAAGACAACAGGTATGATGACATAGCATGTTCTTATGTGAATTTTACAACTCGTCATTATGGGAAAGCTATTATTGTCTTTGACAGCTATGAAAACATCCCATCCATTAAAGATATGACTCAAAATGTTGGAAATCTATGTTCTCTAGCCCTGAAGTACACTTCTCTCCACAAACTAAATTCATATTAAAACAAGACAACTTTCTTTCCAATGAATGTAACAAACAGCGAATCATTCTTCTCATAGCTGAACATTTGAAGAGACAAGGATGCACTGTTGTGCTAGGTGAAGGAGATGCTGATGTTGAAATTGTGAAGGCAGCTGGGGCATCACCTCAGTTCCAAACTACTACTGTGATTGGAGAAGATTCCGATTTATTGATTCTACTCCTGTACCATGCTAACCATCAAACGGAATTTAATTTGTATTTTTGAAGTGATAAACAAGGAAAAAAATCCAAACCACACATTTGACATTATTGCTTGTATTGCTGTGACAGCACATCCAGACTATTTGGGATAGGAAAAGGCAAATGTTTCAACAAACTTATCGCAGATAATCGACTTCGTGAATTAGCATCGGCATTTTGTTTGAAAGATCAGTTACATATCAATATAGAAGATGCTGGTCAGAAGGCGATGGTTATACTTTTTGGTGGAAAAGTTGATGATACCCTTGGAACATAATGACATCGCATACTAGTGGACAAAGTAACATCAGCAAACTCTTTCGTTGCACCAGAACGTCTACCACCAACTACATCTGCAACAAAATTCCATAGTTTTTGATCATATTACCAGATAATGGAATGGTCATGCCACAAAGAGGGTTTACGACCTAATGACTGGGGTTGGATGATAAAGGAGGAAAACCAGCTTCACCCTGTGATGTCAGATATGGCCCCTGCACCTGAAAGTCTTTTGAAAGTTATCCACTGTAACTGCAGCACTGGTTGTTGTACATTCCGTTGCACGTGCAAAAAAAAATAGTTTTCCATGTTCAACAGCTTGTGGTCAGTTCCAGACCATTGGTTGTGAAAATGTGTTGTTGATTGAACATTGTTCTGATATAGAAGATGATATGGATGACTGATGTCTGCTTTCGTTATTTGTAATACATAATAAAAGTTCTGGTTCAAGCGCTTTATTGTGACCTTGTTAAAATGTACCATTGCTTTCACTTTGTTGTTTATAGCAAACATTTAAATACAGAAATTACGTAGCCTAATAACTAGATCAATGACAACTTTGTATTATTTTCCCTGATGTTTGGTAACAACAATTAAAAAACATAGGATACACACAATTAAGTTTAGAAAACTAATCGAAATACAATACAATTGATACAGCAGGTCGGCCATTTTGAAATCACGATTTCACAGTGTTCCTGTCATTTAATTTTGTCTAATTTTTTATATGTTATTCTACACCCAATTCTCATAAAAATGCCATTAATAGCGTTTATGTTGCAATTTTGCCCAGGTTATTTTGTATATTGACCGGACTACCAGGCTAGTTGCCAGGGGCTTTACGCAAAGGAAAATGGTACACTATGATGAAGTGTTTGCCCCAACTACAAAAGCTGAAACAGTAAAATCAGTTTTAGCAATGGCAAGCCTGAGGGGGTTAAAAGTTCATCACTTTGATGTTTCCTCAGCTTACTTAAATGCTCCCATTGACACTGAGGTATATCTGCAGCAAATACCAGGTTATGAGCTGGAAAGTGACAGCATGGTTTTGAAACTGCAAAGAGCACTTTATGGCTTACACCAAAGTGCACGCCTATGGCATGAGTGCATAGACACAACTTTGAAAAAGATGGGATTTAAACAAAGCCAAGCTGATTCCTGTTTATATTCAGCAACAGTGCAAGGGAGTGCTTGTTATCTACTTCTCTTCATTGATGATATATGTCTTGCAACTTCTGCACAAAAACAAGTGTCATGGTTCAAGAACAACCTAGTAAACAAATACAAACTGAAGTATTTAGGAGAAATCCAAAACTACTTGGGAGTAGAAGTGCAGAGGGATGAAAAAGGCATTTACTCTCTGAGTCAGAAGGAAAAGATTGAAAGGTTACTAAAGACATATGGAATGGAAATGGCAAATGAGGTTGACACTCCCATAACTACACAGTACAAAAATGAACCAGAAGGGCAAAAATGTGAGAATGTAACAGCATTTCATTCTTTGTTGGGTTCTCTGTTGTATTTAAGTTGCTGGACCAGGCCTGAGATAACATTGGCAGTACACATGTTAACTCAAAGAAGTGCAGACCCAGCTCAGAAAGATTTTGTTGCACTTAAGAGAATTTTACGTTATCTGAAAGGCACGAAAGATTACAAGCTGGTGCTAGATACAGGAGGTGATCAGCAAGTGTATGCATATGCTGATGCCAGCTGGGGAGACAGATAAAATGGAAAGTCTACCACTGGCTATGCCATATATATTGGAAATGCCCTGGTTCAATGGAAATCCCAAAAACAAACATTTGTTGCCACAAGTACTTGTGAAGCAGAGTACTCAGCCATAAGTGAATGTGTGTCACAAATAGAGTGGTTTGCTTACTAACTAAAGAGCTGGGAATACCTTCAGAAATGCCAATCACTGTGCTAAGTGATAACATGGCAGCACAGCAGCTTGCCAACCAACAGAACTTTAAGTGTAAAAGTAAACATATTGCAATAAGGTATGGCAATGTAAGAAATGCTTTAGAAAGAAATGTGTTAAAAGTACAGCATTGTGACACAGAATGTAATGTGGCAGATATATGTACCAAATTTTTGGATGCTTCTAGATTTCAAAACTTATGGGAATTGTTAGGTTTCAAGCCTTTGACTTAAGGAGGAGTGTCGGGTTACATAGAATGTTGTGTAGCCTAGTAAGTCTGCAGGCTTGAGCTTGCTTGCAAAGTAAAAGAAGCTATACAATAGGCCTACAAACCTTACTGTGTTAGAGTGACTCAGCAAGAGTGTGCCAACAGATGATTGGCTGTTGTCTTGTATTAAAGGGGAGCCTGTTAAGCAGGGTGTGGTGGTGCAGAGTGGAGTCAGAGAGTGAAGTTGTCCTACTTGTCTTTGTATGAACTGTCTGTATGTATATAGCTCACAATAAAAGAATACTGCATGGAAGAACCTGTGGCTTTTGCAATTCTCTGCTACAGAGCTGTGGAGCAATCCGCGACACACACTGGCTCTCAGCTGGTGGTGCTGAGGGTGGTGAACCTGCTGGTGGTTGGGGCCAAGCTACCGACCATGACCAGGGTGCAGCGCCAGAGGGGGCAATTCCTAAGAGAGAGGTGAAGCATGAAACCTCAAGTTTGCCTTCATCTCCGCAGGCTAGAACTAGGAGGCGCAAGCACAGTAGGTTTCCATTGTCTTCCATAGCCAACCCCAGTCCAGGAGCACACAGCAAGCGCAGCAAGTCGCTTGGTGGTTCTCCAGATGCCAGGGACTCACAGTCCAGCACATCTGGGTCCAAGGGAGACTCTCTAGTGGTACCAAGACGTTCCAAACGTACCATGAAGGGCAAACCTCTGAACAGGTTCATGGCTACAAATGTGTGGGTTGGTTTTGCTCACTATGAACCAGAAAGTTTTGCTGAGGTTCAGAAGTTACCTCAGGCAGAGTCCAGCAGGTGGCAACAAGCAATGGAGAAAGAGCTTAATGCCATGAAGTTTCTGGGAGTCTTCACACTCACAACTTTGCCAGCTGACCAGCAGGCAGTGAGTTGCCACCGCAAATGGACAGCCAAAATACAAAGCCAGATTAGTGGCAAGAGGTTTCAGCCAGTGGCTAGGATTGCATCACACACAAGTGTATGCACCCACATCCCGATGTGAGACCATGAGATTGCTTTTGGCAGTAGCAGCACAGAGAGGTTCTGAGGTCGCTCATTTTGACATTGATGTCGCCTATTTGAACTCACCACTGCAGGAGGAGATTTATATGTTACCTCCGCCAGGGTTTGAGGGCGACAGACCAGATCTGGTATGGAAGCTGCACTGTTCCATTTATGGCTTAAAACAATCAGCCAGAAACTAGAATATATGTCTCAACGAAGCTTTGGAGAAGCTAGGGTTTCAGAGGAGTCTGGCACACAGCTGCCTGTACCTTAAAGGGTCAGGCCAGCAGCAGGAACTAGCTTTGATCTTCGTCGATGACATCATATTAGTTGCAAGAACATGCAAACAGGTGCAGGAGTTTGCAAGGAAGCTGGGACAGCACTTCAAACTCAAGGAGTTGGGTCCTGTGAGCATGTACCTAGGAGTTCAGATTCACAGAGACCAAAATGGCAGTTTTTTGCTGAACCAGAAAGGGAAGATAGAGCAATTGCTGCAAAGGTTCAAAATGTCAGACTGCAAGGGTGTCAGAACACCAATGGAAACGTGTTTTATCAAAGACAGAAAGTCTGAGGAAAAGCCAGAGTTTGAGAATCTGAAGGTGTATCAGTCTGCTCTGGGGAGTTTACTATATCTATCTCAATGGAGCAGACCTGATATTGCGTTCACTGTCAATCTGCTGAGCAGAGGGGCTGCAAAACCCAGCAAGATGGCCTGGAATGGCATCAAAAGAGTCCTTCGGTATCTGTAAGATACCAAAGAGTGTAGCCTCACGTTGTCAGCACAGGATGGTGCACAGCTTCAATGCTGGGCTGACGCCGATTGGGCTAGCATCACAGACAGGAAGTCAATCTCTGGAATGGTGGTAATGTTTGGCGGATCTGTCATTGGCTGGAGATCCAAAAAACAAAGCCTCATTGCTCTTTCGTCCACTGAGGCAGAATTCAGCACTCTTTCAGAAGTATGCAAAGAGCTGGAATTCTGTAAGTGTCTAGTGCCGGAGGTTTGTGAAAATTGTCACTTGCCAATCACTATTTGGGAGGACAATCAACCCTGCCTAAAATTGGCAGAATCAGGCCAATTTAACGCCCGGACGAAAGACCTGGACATTTGCTTTAAAAATGTCTGTCAAAGTGCTAGGACAGGTATGATCAAACTGAGGTATTGTCCTAGTGAAGTGAACCTCGCAGACGGGTTCACAAAACCCTTGAGCTTTCAGAGACAGAGTTCTGTGATGGGTTAAACATGGTTTAAAGCTGTATGCTGTATTCACTCGCTTGGGATGCAAGCAAAGCGGTAATGAGAGGATTCCTCATAAGTGAAAAAGTAAAAAAGAAGAAACAACAAAATGTAGAAATGGAGAGACTGTTGAAATTAATCAAAGATAAGGAAAAAGAATTAAGAGGACACCCCAGATGTGTTAAAATTCAAAAGGAAATTAAATACTTGCAATCCCAATATGCAAATATAATGAATCAGGATATTGAATGGAAAGTGAAAATGATGAAACAAAGAACATTTGAATCTGCCAATAAGTGTGGGAAACTACTAGCTTGGCAACTAAAGAAAAGACAAAAGGCAAATGTCATCACTAATTTGGTAGTAAATGGAAAAAATGTGGAGAAACCGGAGGAAATCAGATGGTGTTTTCAAAGATTCTATAAGCAACTGTACAAGGAGGAGAAGATAGATGAAGCAGAGATAGACCGATTTCTGGAAAAGAACGGATTGCAAAAAGTCCCAGAGGAAAAACTAATTACTCTCAACCACCCAATATCGACACAAGAGATAGAGGATGCAATAAACAATATGCAATTGGGGAAGGCCCCAGGACCGGATGGATTAACAGCAAAATACTATAAGACATTGAAAGATTGGCTATCGCAGCCGTTAAGAGAAATTTGCAATAAAATACTAGAAGGAGATAGGGCACCAGAGACGTGGAAAGAAGCCTTCATCACACTGATTCCAAAACCAGATACAGATAAGACTCTAATGAAAAATTATCGTCCAATATCCCTTTTGAATGTGGATTACAAAATTTTTGCAAATGTTTTGGCTACAAGGTTAAAAAGAGTGTTGAAAGATTATATACATAGAGATCAAGCAGGTTTCTTACCAGGAAGACAAATAAGCAATAACACGAGAATTATTGTGGACATTTTAGAAAAACTGGAGAGAGACATAAACACAGATGCAGCACTATTGTTTGTGGACGCAGAGAAAGCATTTGACAAAGTATCTTGGTTATTTATGAAAAAGAATTTGGAAAAGATGGGAGTTGGAGAAAAATTCTTGAATGGCATTAAGGCCATTTATACAGAACAAAGAGCAAAAGTAATAGTAAACAGTGTGATATCGGAGGAGATTGAAGTTGAGAAGGGAACAAGACAAGGGTGCCCTATCTCCCCTTTACTCTTTATTACGGTCCTGGAAGTCCTCTTAAATATGATACGAAAAGATAAACAGACAAAAGGAATTAGAGTGGGAGAGAAAGAATATAAATTACGCGCCTTCGCAGATGACCTGATGCTATCCCTGCAGGAACCGGAAAGCAGTGTCCCCAGAGCTTTGGAACTAATTGAACAATTTGGACTTGTAGCTGGCTTCAAATTGAATAAGCAGAAAACCAAAGTTTTAGGTAAAAATTTGAGTGCAGAACAGATCCAAAGAATACAAGAAGGCACTGGCCTCAATTTTGTTAAAACAGTAAAGTATCTAGGTATCAATCTCACAACCAAGAATTTGAACCTGTACAAGGACAATTACGAGAAACTGTGGATGGAGATAAAGAAGGATATGGAAATATGGACAAGATTAAAACTGTCGTTAATGGGAAGAATAGCTGTGATAAAAATGAATGTCCTACCAAGGATGCTGTTTTTATTCCAAGCCATACCAATTTTGGATAAACTGGATTGCTTTAAGAAATGGCAAAAGGACTTATCAAAGTTTATATGGCAGGGCAAAAAGCCTAGAATCAAGTTTAAGATTCTAACAGACTCTAAAGAGAGAGGAGGCTTTGCCCTGCCGGACTTAAGACTTTATTTTGAAGCAGCGGCCTTTTGCTGGCTAAAGGATTGGTTTAAACTAGAGAATGTTGATGTGTTGGACTTGGAAGGACACGATAATATGTTTGGTTGGCATGCATACCTTTGGTATGACAAGGTTAAGATTCACAGAACTTTTAAGACTCATATAGTTAGAAAATCCTTGTATCAGGTCTGGACTAGATATAAAGACTTGTTAGAGAGAAAGACCCCTAGATGGATCTCTCCAGTGGAGGCCAAAGCCTATAAGAGACCAAACATGTCTGCAAATTGGTTAAGATATATGGACATATTGCAGCAGGAAGGGGACTCTTTTAAGCTAAAAAGCTACGATCAGGTGAAAAGTCAGGTCCCCGATTGGCTGCATTATCATCAGGTATATGAAACATTTAAAATGGACAAAAAAGTTGGTTTTCAAGTAGAAAAATCAAAACTGGAAACAGAACTGATAGAATCGAACTTTAAGAACCTTTCCAAAATGTATAATCTTCTGCTAGAGTGGCATACGAAAGATGAACTGGTTAAATCGTCAATGATAGATTGGGCGAAAGATGTAGGACACAATATTATGATGGATGACTGGGAGAGATTGTGGCAGAAAGGTATCAAATTTACTGCTTGTCATAGTTTAAGAGAAAATATAATGAAAATGGTTTACAGATGGTACTTAACACCAGTTAAGATAGCTAAGATGAATACCAGAATGTCAGATGTTTGTTGGAAATGTAAACATGCGAAAGGTACCTTTTTTCATATGTGGTGGTTGTGCCCAGCGGTAAATGCTTTCTGGGATAGGATTTACAATGAGCTTAAGAAGGTAATGAAAGTTACCTTTTGTAAGAAACCAGTGGCATTTCTTCTGAGCATAACCAATGAAGAGATACCCAGTCAGGATAGAGTGTTTTTTATGTATGCCACAACAGCGGCAAGAATTTTATTGGCAAGAACATGGAAAGGTGAAGAGATACCAACGGTGGAAGAATGGCAGATGAAGATGATGGATTATATGGAACTCGCAGAACTGACCGCCAGGATCCGGGACCAGAGGGAGGAGAGGGTGTCACAGGACTGGAAAAAATTTAAAGACTATTTAATTAAATCAGTTAAATTGAATATTTGAGCAGAACTAAATAGAATATCGGCTTTAGTAGATTTATGATAGATAAAACTGTCAAGAGAAAATTTTTTGTGCGAATGATCTATTTGTTAAAAATGTGTTAAGATTTGATGTTAAGATAAGATTTACAGTTGAATAGTTATTGGATTAAGTAAAATTAAGCATATTAAAAATATGGGCAAATGTTAATTGAATAAGATATAAAGCTACCTTGAAGATGTATAAGATTTTGAAGACAGTGGAGGGAATGGGGGAAGTCCCCCAAATAGAGAAGATTGAAACAAGGAAGGTATAAAGATAAATGTTAGGTTAAGGTTTGTATAAGTTTCTTTTTCTTTTTATTGTTATTGTTTGATTGTGTTTATTTACTATGTTTTATATGTTATGGTGTTAATGTTGGTGTTTATGTTATGTTTCTTTTTTGTGTTAATGGAAAATAATAAAAAATTTATAAAAAAAATAAATAAAGCTGTATGCTGTATTCACACCCAGGTCATTGCGAATGAGAGGGGGTGTTGGGATTCTGGACAAAATAGAGTTAACACTCCAGGAGGCGTTCTGATTCACTAGGTGCCTGCCCACTTTATCCGGGCATTTTCCTTTGTTCAGTCTGTTGTTGGTTTCGGTTTTGAGAAAGAGAGAGTTGCAGCCATGCAGCTTGCGTCTCTCGGAAGTTCTGTTTTCTTTTGCTTACTGAAATAAAGCTTCTCTTAGTTGTGAAGCCTCAGTGTTGAGCTGATTTATTTCCAACACCGATGAAGACACAGACCAGTTGCCATTATGTGCTGCACGTGATCTCTGCAACGTCCGACAAGTTCCAAGTGTGCAGCTTGAGGGAAGTGTGCCGGGCAGTCATAAAAGTCGGACCAGATCGTAAATCTGCTTAATGAGGGCTACAAGCAGCGGAACTCCATGGTGTCAAAGGATTTATGACCCAAAAACTTCCACAAATGTCATCAACATAAAATAAATAATAGAGTTTGTTATGCCCCTCCTCTTTGACAAAGACACATGGATCAGCTTCGCCTTGCTGAAAACCTAGAGAAAACAATGTTTCTATGAGTTTTGAGTGCCAGCATCGGGCACTCTGTTTGAGACCATATAGGGGTTTCTTATGAGCCCCTCAGGTCGGAAGGCGTCCAACATGATACTGGGGAAGAGCGGAGGACAAGTACAAGTAGATCCAGAGCTGATGAAGCGGCTGGGCCAAAGCCGAAAGGACGCTCAGTTGCGGATATGCCTGGAAGTGAAAGGAAAGTCCAATGCTGTAAAGAGAAGTATTGCATAGGAACCTGGAATGTAAGAACCATGAACCTTGGTAAGCTGGATGTGGTAAAAAATGAGATGGCAAGAATAAACATTGACATCCTAGGCATCAGTGAACTAAAATGGACAGGAATGGGCGAATTCAGTTCGGATGACTATCATATCTACTACTGTGGGCAGGAATCCTGTAAAAGAAATGGAGTGGCCCTCATAGTCAACAAAAGAGTGGCGAAAGCTGTACTGGGATGCAATTTCAAAAATGATAGAATGATCTCGATACGAATCCAAGGCAGACCTTTTAACATCACAGTAATCCAAGTTTATGCACTACCAGTGCTGAAGAAACTGAAATTGATCAATTCTATGAAGACTTACAACACCTTATAGAAATGACACCAAAGAAGGATGTTCTTCTCATTATAGGGGATTGGAATGCTAAAGTAGGGAGTCAAGAGATAAAAGGAACAACTGGAAAGTTTGGCCTTGGAGATCAAAATGAAGCAGGGCAAAGGCTAATAGAGTTCTGTCAAGAGAACAAGCTGGTCATCACAAACACTCTTTTCCAACAACACAAGAGACGACTCTACACATGGACATCACCAGATGGGCAACACCGAAATCAGATTGATTATATTCTCTGCAGCCAAAGATGGAGAAGCTCTATACACTCAGCAAAAACAAGACCTGGAGCTGACTGTGGCTCAGATCATCAGCTTCTTATAGCAAAATTCCAGCTTAAACTGAAGAAAGTAGGAAAAACCACTGGGCCAGTAAGATTCAATCTAAATCAAATTCCTTATGAATACACAGTTGAAGTGAAGAACAGGTTCAAGGATTTAGATTTGGTGGATAGAGTACCTGAAGAACTGTGGATGGAGGCTCGTAACATTATACAGGAGACAGCAACGAAAACCATCCCAATGAAAAAGAAATGCAAGAAAGCAAAGTGGCTGTCCAATGAGGCCTTACAAATAGCGGGGGAGAGAAGACAAGCAAAATGCAAGGGAGATCGTGAAAGATACAGGAAATTGAATGCAGATTTCCAAAGAATAGCAAGGAGAGACAAGAGGGCCTTTCTAAACGAGCAATGCAAAGAAATAGAGGAAAATAACAGAATGGGGATTTGTTCAAGAAAATTGGAGATATGAAAGGAACATTTCGTACAAAGATTACCACAATTAAGGACAAAAGTGGAAAGGACCTAACAGAAGCAGAAGACATCAAGAAGAGGTGGCAAGAATACACAGAGGAATTATACCAGAAAGATATGGAGGCCTCATACACCCCAGGTAGTGTGGTTGCTGACCTTGAGCCAGACATCCTGGAGAGCGAAGTCAAATGGGCCTTAGAAAGCCTTGCTAACAACAAGGCCAGTGGAAGTGATGATATTCCAGCTGAACTATTTAAAATTTTAAAAGAGGATGCTGTTAGGGTGCTACACTCAATATGCCAGCAAGTTTGGAAAACTCAGCAGTGGCCAGAGGATTGGAGAAGATCAGTCTACATCCCAATCCCAAAGAAGGGCAGTGCCAAAGAATGCTCCAACTACCGCACAATTGCACTCATTTCACACGCTAGCAAGGTTATGCTTAAAATTCTACAAGGCAGGCTTAAGCAGTATGTGGACCGAGAACTCCCAGAAGTGCAAGCTGGATTTCGAAGGGGCAGAGGAACCAGAGACCAAATTGCAAACATGCACTGGATTATGGAGAAAGCTAGAGAGTTCCAGAAAAACATCTACTTCTGCTTCATTGACTATGCCAAAGCATTTGACTGTGTCGACCACAGCAAACTATGGCAAGTTCTTAAAGAAATGGGAGTGCCGGATCACCTCATTTGTCTCCTGAGAAATCTCTATGTGGGACAAGAAGCTACAGTTAGAACTGGATATGGAACAACTGATTGGTTCAAAATTGGGAAAGGAGTACGACAAGGCTGTATATTGTCTCCCTGCTTATTTAACTTATATGCAGAATTCATCATGCGAAAGGCTGGACTGGATGAATCCCAAACCGGAATTAAGATTGCCGGAAAAAATATCAACAACCTCAGATATGCTGATGATACTACCCTGATGGCAGAAAGTGAGGAGGAATTAAAGAACCTTTTAATGAGCGTGAAAGAGGAGAGCGCTAAATATGGTCTGAAGCTCAACATCAAAAAAACTAAGATCATGGCCACTGGTCCCATCACCTCCTGGCAAATAGAAGGGAAAGAAATGGAGGCAGTGAGAGATTTCACTTTCTTGGGTACCATGATCACTGCAGATGGTGACAGCAGTCACGAAATTAGAAGACGCCTGCTTCTTGGGAGAAAAGCAATGACAAACCTAGACAGCATCTTAAAAAGCAAAGATATCACCTTGCCAACAAAGGTCCGTATAGTTAAAGCTATGGTTTTCCCAGTAGTAATGTATGGAAGTGAGAGCTGGACCATCAAGAAGGCTGATCGCCATAGAATTGATGCTTTTGAATTATGGTGCTGGAGGAGACTCTTGAGAGTCCCATGGACTGCAAGAAGATCAAACCTATCCATTCTCAAAGAAATCAGCCCTGAGTGCTCACTAGAAGGACAGATCCTGAAGTTGAGGCTCCAGTACTTTGGCCACCTCATGAGAAGAGAAGACTCCCAGGAAAAGACCCTGATGTTGGGAAAGATGGAGGGCACAAGGAGAAGGGGACGACAGAGGATGAGATGGTTGGACAGTGTTCTCGAAGCTACTAACATGAGTTTGGCCAAACTACGAGAGGCAGTGAAGGATAGGCGTGCCTGGCGTGCTCTGGTCCATGGGGTCACGAAGAGTCGGACACGACTGAACGACTGAACAACAACAACAAGGGATTTCCTAAGAGAACAAACTAATCCCTGCTTTACCTGTACTCCATTAGGTGGGAGCATGTAAATTGATTCACCCAGGGTCCCGTACAAAAATGCTGTGTTCACATCATGAACAAGTTTTAGCATAAGCCTAATGCTTTCATACTTCACGGTGAGGGAGTAGGTCTCATGATAGTCTTCTCCTGGTACCTGTGAAAAACCTCTTGCGACCAGTCTGGCTTTGTGTCTCACTACCTTGCCATTTTGGTCTGTCTTTGCCTTAAAGACCTGTTTGCTGTCAAGCACCTTTATTCCTGGAACCATTGGGACTAGTTCCCATGTCTTGTTCCTTTCTAAGGAATCAAGTTCAGCCTTCACGGCATTTAACCATGGCTCAGCATCCTTTGAATCTAAAGACTGGATCTCTTGGAAGCTTGAAGGTTCAAAAACCTTCTTTGAGTTACTAACAACAGCTGTATCTGCTTTGGCTGTTTTAGCAAACTCATCAGCATACCTTTTGGGTGCAATACCCTTTGTGGTTCTCTCACTTCTGTGTAAGGTACGCAATTCCTCAGCAGATGGAGTAGCCTTCGCTCTCTCGGATTGGCGTGCTATACGCAAATCTCAAGGATCAGGCTTCTCTTTAGGGGAATGGGTACCTATGGTGAACAGTGGTTCCTCCAATTCTTGGTCAGACCCTTCAGATGGTCTCAGAGAGGCCTTTGCACTCTTGTAATCTTCAGTGTCACTACCCTCACTTTCTCCAGTAGTGGAGGTTGAATCTGAATCTTGCTCATCATCAGACTCTGCTTCAGTGTCAGGGTAACATTGGAAAATGCTCACATTGTCCCCCCACTTAGCATTGTATTCGACACTCCTGGTCAGTCTTATTATTCTAGTGTCGGACATTTGCACTCTGTAAGCTCCTTTCTGACACCCTAGAAAGATTCCATGCAAACCACGTTTGCCTAGTTTGGTGCTCTGAGGTGTAATGAACCCACATGTCAGAACCAAAGATTCTCATGTGTTTGACATATGGCTTCTTACCAAACATCTTTCAATATGGAGTACAACCTATTGGTGCAGAATGTTGAATAGTTCAAATATTAAGGTTCATTATTGTTCCACTAGATTATTGTTCCACCTCTTTAAAACTCAGAAGGAAATCTCATGACCTAGTTTTGCAGCTGTGAGGGAGTACTGCAGGTGTTGTTAATTGAGCTAGCAAATGTAGTATATAAGGAGTGTTGTGTACTTCTCTCTGTACCCCCTGGTGGGTGGGTCATGGTTTGTAAGGTTTTGTAAACTTAGTATAACTTCTATTATTTTTTTCTATAATTAAAACCAAGCAAAGGACTTATTTTGCATTCTCTTAATTATCTTCAATACGTGTAGTTTCCTCAGCATGTGTAGTTTCCTCAGCAGTTGCTCCACTTAATTTCATAACACAGAATACCTGTGATTGAAAGAATAAACAAAACAATTCAGAGATTCAGCCCAATACTCTTCAGGAAGATTGGCATCATGCAACAAGGTTTTTAGGCCTTGTAGCAAAGTTTGGTTTGCCCTTTCACAAAGTCCATTCTGCCATGGAGATCTTGGACTCGTGAGGTCATGCTGAATCCCCTTCTCAGTCAGAAAAGCCTTTCTCTGTGGCCTTTGGACTTCTGCAATCCTTTTGCATGTGTTCTAAGCAACCACAAGAAAAACATTTCACAGCTTTCAAAGCTCTAGTGCCACCTAGTGTCTGCATCGCTGTCTGGGGTGACGTATCTGTTGACTTCCCCTGAGTGTTGCACCTGGCACTTCGTCTATCAGCTTCATTCTGGATATTAGCTGTCACGTGCTGCACAGTTAATTGCTGCGTAGGCAAGACTGCTAGCTGGCTAGCAATTGCATCCCAACTAGGATCCAGAGAATGCAAAATCAGGAATGAAAACAGAGCTTCTGGAAATGTAATTCAACACTGCTGAAGCTCCTGTCTGAGAGACTGCATCAGGTGATCTCGCACATTGCTTCCCGGGACCAGCGCCATGTTGTGCAGCTTCTTATATTAGAACAAAGAAGCTCCTGCCTCCACCCGTAAATGAGCATCTTTCAGGCAATCCCACATAGCTTTAGCTGAGTCTTTATCACGTAAAAGACAGAGCTCTTCAGGAGACACAATTAACATCAGAGTACCCCTAGCTTTGGAATCTCTTGCCTCCCATTCCGGCCTAACAGGTGCTGGCGCTGCATCTGTGATCACATTAAAGAGGCCTTCCTTTCGTAAAAGAGCCTCTGCCTAAAGAACCCAATTGTGGTAATTATGCTTGTCCAGTTTGGGGATCCCCAAAGCATTCTGTATCGATTCCATGACCCTGCTTTGCTAGCATCCATGGACAATCCAATACAGTTCTTATCAGGCAGCTGCGAAAACGAAACAGCCTGCCAAAGGCTCTTGCCGGCCAATTAGTGACTGGCAGTGACTTCAAAGCCTTTCTGTCACTCCGGCACACATACCTCTTAAATCTTCCGGGCACGCCACCAACAATGCTCCGGTACCGATTGCCTTGGCCTCTGGGCACATAACCAATATGTTGGGTCAGCAGAGGGCAAGGACGACCCCCCAGGCATACGACAGGAACGTTTCCAGCCCATCTCCCCCAGTAAACATCCGCTCCCGTGATTCCAACAATCGGTGCTATGGAATGCATAACACAGACATGTGATAAACTAATCCTACACTGCACAATGAGAGGAATAGAAACCCAAGTCATTCTACACAAAAATTCCTCTGGGAGAAGTACACCACATCATTCTACAATTGTGGGAATCTAGACAGGACCTGCACCCCCCCCCCCAATTCCTATTAGACTTATTAGATATCATTTTTGAAAATAATTATTTTTGTTTTTTAGATCAATTCTATTTTCAATCCCAAGGTGTGGCCATGGGCTCACCCATAGCTCCTTCAGTGGCCAATATTTTTATGATCTCATTTGAAAAAAAACCTCATATTTTGAATAACAATCCATATTCTAAGTCTTTGCTGCACTATTATAGGTATATAGATGATCTGTTTTTTCTGTTCAGCAATGAACATAACTTTTTACAGTTTTCTACTTGGATTAATTCCATACACCCGTCCCTGTCTTTTTCAGGACAACATAGTACTAATTCCTGCACATTCCTAAATGTGGAGGTGGTAAAACAGGACAGGTACTTACTTGTGAAACCTTTCCGTAAACCTACTGATTGTCAGGGAGAATTTGGAGGAGCAAGTGGCAGAAGAGGCGGAGCAGGGGCTCAGGGATGCTGTGGAGCCTTTTAAAATTTATTTTTATTCATTTTATAAGATATAAAACATATAAAACAAATACAAACAAACACAAAACATACATCTCTTATAAATTCTCACATAGTTTCTTTAACATTTTGGGGTGACTTCCCCTGATCTCTCCTTACTGGGTTTCATTTCCACTATTCTTTAACGGTTTCATAGATTATTCTTAACCTTTAATGATTCCTTAAATCATTTGTTTAACTCATATAAACCCAATTTACAACCCAAAACATATAGATACTTCCCTAGGATTTAATTTTTTTTACTTATCAAACCTTTATTAGGCATTTACATGTAAAATCACAAGAGAAAGAATCACATACAGGAACTTTAAAATATATATACACAAAGAAACAACAATTTAACTCATAGGCTGATCGTATGTGTGTATTAGTAAAATCTAGAATTTCGTCCTGTCAAAGTACTCCTTGAAGCACTGCTGCCAAAAACTCGGCTACCCCCGCAGTCACCCCTTGGTCAATGTCAGAGAGACAGAATCCAACACTTCCACCCTGCTGCGGTTCCAAACCATCCAAAAGGGGGGACAACACGCGTTCACGCAGCGTACTGTGTAGTGGACAATAAAAGAGAATATGCTCTACACTACAGTGTCCGGGACATTCAGGGAACATCTGCAGTATCTCTTGTTTCTGGGAATATTCTGATATCTACCCCTGACAAATGCCGAGGGAAAGATATTCAGTCGGGCCAACATAAATGCCCTACGTTGGGCTGGTATTAGTAGTTTAGTGACATAGTTGACCCTGCTATCTAGGATATTTAAATCATAGAATATGGGAGAGCAAATTTTATTTACTGCTGCCACAATATTTTGTCTCTCAACATCCTTTAGTCTAATTTGGACATTGTGAAAGATATGTTGCTCGCTTGAATTGTACAAGGGCTCCAGCTCGATGCCTAGCGATCTGATTTTATTTTCTAGGAGTTGGTACCATCTAGATTTGTAGGAGTCCTTAAGGAGGTCAGACAGCAAGCTTGATGGTGGACAGCGGAAATGGCAGCGAAGCCAGTATTTTATAGCGGTGGTCCAGGCCCAGTATTCCATTGTGTGTATGCCTAATTCTGCACACATTGTTTCATATTTAATAACATTTGGGAGTCCAAGGATACGTCTCAAGAAACTAGAGTGAATCTTTTCTAAGTCATTGTTAAATGCTTGTACCCCTAGTGGGATCCCATAAAATATCTGGGATAGCACTTTTGCTTGGAATATCTGGTTGGCCGCAGGGACAAATTGATTTCCCTTCTGATAATAAAAACGAGTAACTACTGATGAGGTACACTTTGCCTGTTTTATAGCATTTGTGCAATGGATAGACCACCCTAAATTGCTCTGGAATAGAATTCCCAGATATCTATACATCTTCTCTTGTTGGATTTCTTGCTCTCTTATTTTCCATTTCTCTAATTTCCAGCCGTTAGAGAAGACCAAAATTTTTGTCTTCTCATAATTTATAGAGAGTTTGTTAATTTCACAATAGAGGGTCAGGGAAAGTATAAGACGTTTCAAACCCAAGTTTGTTAATGATAGCAAGACAGTGTCATCAGCGTATAATAAAAGAGGAACGTGTTTCTGATTAAGTTTGGGGGCGTGTGATTCTATTTTTTGAAAGTAATCTGGCAGATCTGATAAAAATAAATTAAATAGAAAGGGGGCAAGAATACACCCTTGTTTTACCCCTTTCGTGTTCGGGATATCAGAGGAAAGATGACCTTTAATATTAAGTTTGACTTGACAAATATTAAAAGAATATAGATTTTGTATTAGAATCAATAGGCGTTGATCAATTTTTAGCTCAACAAGTTTCTTCCACAATTTTTCACGGTCAATTGAGTCAAAGGCACCACGAAAGTTGAAATTTTTTTAACATTACAATATTTTTTCAAATAACCCTAAAATTTCTTCCAATCCTCCTGCATCGTTTCGTCCCTCTGGTCACGCAGTCTTGCTGTCAGTTCGGCAAGTTCCATAAAGTCAATCATTTTCATTTGCCAATCTTCTACCGTCGGTATCTTCTGGTTCTTCCAAGTCTTTGCGATTAATATTCCTGCTGCTGTTGTAGCATACAGAAAGAAAGTGTTGTCCTTTTGGGGGATTTCCTCCCCTATAATTCCCAAAAGAAAGGCTTCTGGTTTCTTTAAGAAGGTGTCCTTTAACACCTTTTTCATTTCATTATAAATCCGAGAGCCAGTGTGGTGTAGTGGTTAAGAGTGGTAGACTCCTAATCTGGGGAACCGGGTTCGCGTCTCCACTCCTCCACCGCTCTTAACCACTACACCACACTGGCTCTCAAAGCGCAAGAATTCCAGAGCACTGGAATGCTTCGTCCTAATTGGAGCTGAAACCCTTTCCAAATCTCTATTAACCAGAGGTGTCAGCTGCATCCCATTGCTTGTGGAACGAGGGAGGAGCAGCCTAGTTGCAGTAGATGCCTGAGCTCTGAGAGCAAGGAGAAGGAATGGGGGGGGGGGGTTCAAGGGAGAAGACACAGACTGACAGTTTAAGCTCAGACTCAGAGGGAGGGCCACTGGAAATAGCCCATCCCATGACATGCAGGCGCACAAGAATTAATGAGACGCGTGAACAGGACAGGAAGTGAAAGTGGAGCTTTAAATGTGGGAAGAGGAAGGGGCAGAACTCAGACTCGGCAACAGCTAATTTGGAAGCAGATGTTGAGTGACTGAGCTCCAGAGTGATTTGTGTGTTTGAGCAATAAACCTGAGTTAATTACTGCCGGAGTTGTCTCGCTTCTGTGGGAGAGACCCAACCATTACAGATTGCCGAGTCTCAAGTTATCTGTCACGCCGGGGGACAACAAGAACGTGATGGATGGTCAAGTACCAGACATGCAAAATGCAGCTGGAGGAGCAGAGGGGTGGGCAGGAGCATCCTCAGACCCCATATTAGAGTTACGAAGCTACACATGGCAGCTCAAATCTCAGCTAGACATTTTAGCAGGAGCGTTAAATGAACAGAGGTTGAGCTCAGAAAATGTAAGGAGCCTCAGAGCCAGCAAGGGGCTTGGGGGTCACCCTGCTAAATACAATGGAGACACAGAATGCTATGCAGCCTTTAAAACTGAAGCCAGATACATCTTGGACATAAGATCAGCTGAATTCAGCTCAGATAAGCATCGCATCGCGGTTTTGATCAGTTGGCTGGAGAGCAAAGGTCTGGGCCATTACGCTGATGGAGGGCCAACACAGCGCTCTAGGGAACCTGAGGGAGGTCTGGGAGCTGATGGACGCCATGTTCAAGAGCCTGCTGGAGCATGCGGCCGTGGAACAGCAACTATTGAATTTGCAACAAGGAAGTGGCTTGGTGCCCTCTTATTGGACTGCTTTCTTCTTTTTTTGAAACAGAATTTTTCTTTATTGATTAAAAGTTACATATTTGTATAACTATTATATAAGGTTATATACAAAAAAGGAAAGAAAATATATAAACGAAGAATCAAGAATTTTACAAAAGTCCAAAGAGCATTTAAAAATAGCATGATACAAAGAGAACAAAAAGAATCAAAGAAAAAAGATACAAAAAGGTACTCCTCCATACCATCCTTCCAATCCTTCTCATTTTACTTTTCATTATATCCTTCTTTGTTAACACAGATTTGTATAGTTTTTAATCCATTTCTTTCTACATTATATCTATTCTTTTACTTCTTTTCTTTACAAATATCACTCAATTTCTGCTAACATGAGTACAATAAAGTTTTAAATAATCTTTGAATAGTGTCCATTCTCTAGATGTTTTCTGTTTCGAGATTCCGCTAACTGATCCCATCAGTTTCACTAACTGTAGATATTCTAACACCAGTATCCGCCAATCTGTAATCCCTGGTATTGTTTCGTTTTTCCAATTCCTTGCTATGAGAATTCTAGCAGCTGTAGGAGAATTCTAGCAGCTGTTATGCCATACATAAACAGTGATCTTTTATCTTTTTGAAATTATTGTGGTAATATGCCCAATAGGAAAATCTCTGGCTTCTTTTTAGAAGTTACATTGAATAATTTCTTAAACTCGTTATATATGTCAATCCAGTGTTGTTGTTCAGTCGTTCAGTCGTGTCCGACTCTTCGTGACCCCATGGACCAGAGCACGCCAGGCACGCCTATCCTTCACTGCCTCTCGTAGTTTGGCCAAACTCATGTTAGTAGCTTCAAGAACACTGTCCAACCATCTCATCCTCTGTCGTCCCCTTCTCCTTGTGCCCTCCATCTTTCCCAACATCAGGGTCTTTTCTAGGGAGTCTTCTCTTCTCATGAGGTGGCCAAAGTACTGGAGCCTCAACTTCAGGATCTGTCCTTCTAGTGAGCACTCAGGGCTGATTTCTTTGAGAATGGAAAGGTTTGATCTTCTTGCAGTCCATGGGACTCTCAAGAGTCTCCTCCAGCACCATAATTCAAAAGCATCAATTCTATGGCGATCAGCCTTCTTGATGGTCCAGCTCTCACTTCCGTACATTACTACTGGGAAAACCATAGCTTTAACTATACGGACCTTTGTCAGCAAGGTGATGTCTTTGCTTTTTAAGATGCTGTCTAGGTTTGTCATTGCTTTTCTCCTAAGAAGCAGGCGTCTTCTAATTTCGTGACTGCTGTCACCATCTGCAGTGATCATGGAACCCAAGAAAGTGAAATCTCTCACTGCCTCCATTTCTTCCCCTTCTATTTGCCAGGAGGTGATGGGACCAGTGGCCATGATCTTAGTTTTTTTGATGTTGAGCTTCAGACCATATTTTGCGCTCTCCTCTTTCACCTTCATTAAAAGGTTCTTTAATTCCTCCTCACTTTCTGCCATCAAGGTTGTATCATCAGCATATCTGAGGTTGTTGATATTTTTTCCGGCAATCTTAATTCCGGTTTGGGATTCATCCAGTCCAGCCTTTCGCATGATGAATTCTGCATATAAGTTAAATAAGCAGGGGGACAATATACAGCCTTGTCGTACTCCTTTCCCAATTTTGAACCAATCAGTTGTTCCATATCCAGTTCTAACTGTAGCTTCTTGTCCCACATAGAGATTTCTCAGGAGACAAATGAGGTGATCCGGCACTCCCATTTCTTTAAGAACTTGCCATAGTTTGCTGTGGTCGACACAGTCAAATGCTTTTGCGTAGTCAATGAAGCAGAAGTAGATGTTTTTCTGGAACTCTCTAGCTTTCTCCATAATCCAGCGCATGTTTGCAATTTGGTCTCTGGTTCCTCTGCCCCTTCGAAATCCAGCTTGCACTTCTGGGAGTTCTCGGTCCACATACTGCTTAAGCCTGCCTTGTAGAATTTTAAGCATAACCTTGCTTGCATGTGAAATAAGTGCAATTGTGCGGTAGTTGGAGCATTCTTTGGCATTGCCCTTCTTTGGGATTGGGATGTAGACTGATCTTCTCCAATCCTCTGGCCACTGCTGAGTTTTCCAAACTTGCTGGCATATTGAGTGTAGCACCCTAACAGCATCCTCTTTTAAAATTTTAAATAGTTCAGCTGGAATATCATCACTTCCACTGGCCTTGTTGTTAGCAAGGCTTTCTAAGGCCCATTTGACTTCGCTCTCCAGGATGTCTGGCTCAAGGTCAGCAACCACACTACCTGGGGTGTATGAGGCCTCCATATCTTTCTGGTATAATTCCTCTGTGTATTCTTGCCACCTCTTCTTGATGTCTTCTGCTTCTGTTAGGTCCTTTCCACTTTTGTCCTTAATTGTGGTAATCTTTGTACGAAATGTTCCTTTCATATCTCCAATTTTCTTGAACAAATCCCCATTCTGTTATTTTCCTCTATTTCTTTGCATTGCTCGTTTAGAAAGGCCCTCTTGTCTCTCCTTGCTATTCTTTGGAAATCTGCATTCAATTTCCTGTATCTTTCACGATCTCCCTTGCATTTTGCTTGTCTTCTCTCCCCCGCTATTTGTAAGGCCTCATTGGACAGCCACTTTGCTTTCTTGCATTTCTTTTTCATTGGGATGGTTTTCGTTGCTGTCTCCTGTATAATGTTACGAGCCTCCATCCACAGTTCTTCAGGTACTCTATCCACCAAATCTAAATCCTTGAACCTGTTCTTCACTTCAACTGTGTATTCATAAGGAATTTGATTTAGATTGAATCTTACTGGCCCAGTGGTTTTTCCTACTTTCTTCAGTTTAAGCTGGAATTTTGCTATAAGAAGCTGATGATCTGAGCCACAGTCAGCTCCAGGTCTTGTTTTTGCTGAGTGTATAGAGCTTCTCCATCTTTGGCTGCAGAGAATATAATCAATCTGATTTCGGTGTTGCCCATCTGGTGATGTCCATGTGTAGAGTCGTCTCTTGTGTTGTTGGAAAAGAGTGTTTGTGATGACCAGCTTGTTCTCTTGACAGAACTCTATTAGCCTTTGCCCTGCTTCATTTTGATCTCCAAGGCCAAACTTTCCAGTTGTTCCTTTTATCTCTTGACTCCCTACTTTAGCATTCCAATCCCCTATAATGAGAAGAACATCCTTCTTTGGTGTCATTTCTATAAGGTGTTGTAAGTCTTCATAGAATTGATCAATTTCAGTTTCTTCAGCACTGGTAGTGCATAAACTTGGATTACTGTGATGTTAAAAGGTCTGCCTTGGATTCGTATCGAGATCATTCTATCATTTTTGAAATTGCATCCCAGTACAGCTTTCGCCACTCTTTTGTTGACTATGAGGGCCACTCCATTTCTTTTACGGGATTCCTGCCCACAGTAGTAGATATGATAGTCATCCGAACTGAATTCGCCCATTCCTGTCCATTTTAGTTCACTGATGCCTAGGATGTCAATGTTTATTCTTGCCATCTCATTTTTTACCACATCCAGCTTACCAAGGTTCATGGTTCTTACATTCCAGGTTCCTATGCAATACTTCTCTTTACAGCATTGGACTTTCCTTTCACTTCCAGGCATATCCGCAACTGAGCGTCCTTTCGGCTTTGGCTCAGCCGCTTCATCAGCTCTGGATCTACTTGTACTTGTCCTCCGCTCTTCCCCAGTAGCATGTTGGACGCCTTCCGACCTGGGGGGCTCATCTTCCAGCGTCATATCTTTTATATGCCTGTTGTCTTTGTCCATGGAGTTTTCTTGGCAGGGATACTGGAGTGGCTTGCCAGTTCCTCCTCCAGGTGGATCACGTTTGGTCCAAACTCTCCACTATGACCTGTCCATCTTGACCTGTCCATAGCTTCCCTGAGTAATTCAAGCCCCTTCGCCACGACAAGGCAGTGATCCATGAAGGGGTGTCAATCCAGTATTGACCAATAATTTCACATGTCCACCACATAGGGTAGTATGACCCTTCCTCTTTTTTACATCTCCAGCAGGTTGATGTTTTCCCTTTATACATTTTGGCAAGTTTTTTGGGGGCGAGATGCCATCTATATACCATTGTTATGGTATTTTTCCTGAGACTATAACATGCCGTAAATTTAATATTGTTAGTCCATAGTCTCTCCCATTTCTTCATAGGTATGTCGTGCCCAATATCCTGGGCCCATTTCACCATAGCTGATTTTACTTGCTCTTCTTTTGTTTCCCATTCCAAGAGGTAGTCATATACTCATGAAATATTTTTCTTTTTATTGAATATTAATTCTCTTTCAAATCTGGATGTTTCTTTTGCAATCTGGATGTTTCTTTTGCAATTCCTTGTTTTAAGTCTAAAACTAATCTTTGGTGTAGCTGAAAATATTGCTGAAAATATTGCGACCCGTCTGTAAAAGAATTTTTAATTTCCTCATATTTCTTCAATATTAGATTATCTTTATCCACTTCCAGGAGGAATCTATATGTTGGCCATTCTCCTTTCATATTTTTTTTTTAACTGTCATGGCTTCTGTGGACTGCTTTCAATTCGCTAGTGCAAAGAGTTGGCTGGGGATAGAACACAGGGCCGCTTGCCGCCATGTATTGCACAGGATTGAACCCATCAGTCCTAGATGAGATGGCAAAGATGCAACCCATGCAGTCGCTGGGTGAGATAGTCCAAGCCTCCCTACAGCTCGGGTTACAGCAGGAGCAACGGAAGTTGGAAAAGAGGGGGGCAGGGGGACTCTTGGGGGTTGGTGTCCACACTCCTAAGCTGCCGGAGCAGGGGGTCGGCAGCGCACGTAGTCAAGGAGAAGCTGTCAAACCAATGCAGATTGGCTCGGTGGAAGGGGGAGAGCTAGAATGGCATGGAAGGAAGGGAGTCAGTGTTAGGAGCATCCTACTCACGTGTAGCACTCTGATAGAGACACATGCCCGACTGGCATGTTCTCTCCCTCCTGGTCAGTCATTCGGGAGCTTCAAAAGCTTTCTCCAGCCCAAACATCACAGCGACTGATACCAAGAGGAGTTAGTACGCTTACGAAACCTGCAGAGTATTGCATAACAGACTCAATAGCTCAGCATTTTGGCTAAACTACTTTATTTACATATAATACACTCGGATCATTCTGACTCAGTTCCTTCCTCTTTGTCATCAAACAGCAAAGAGAAAAAACAAAGGACAATAGTCCATCACGGAACATAGTAAGACAAAACATCCTGTATCTGTCACTTCCATACAAGCTTGATTATCCTCATAGATTGTCACAGGCTGTTGCACTTCATATCATTTAATACCTGGATGTACCATGTGACTTCGTTACATGCTTCAGATAATGCAGAAAATTCTGCCTCACATGTAGATGTGGCAACCAAACCTTGCTTTTTGGATTTCCAACCAATTAGTGAATTTCTAAACATGACCACTGGACCGCTGGTTGATTTTCTCATGGATGGACAATTTGCAAAGTCACTGTCCACAAACACCTGCAAATCACTTGAATTAGATGCACATAATTTTATACACTTATTCTGTACCCTTCAGGTATCTCAGTATTCACTTCAAAAGCAGCCCAATCATTTACACTAGGCTTACTCACTTTTCTGCTTAGAATACCGACACAAAATGAAATATCAGTACTTGACCATTGGCTCAGGTACAGAAGAGATCCTATTACTGATTGGTATAGATCTGGTTGATCAAACAAAACATCACTTGGGCTTCCGGCGTGGTACGCTTAAAGAGGGGATCGGGGAAAAGAGCTCTGTTTCGGTGGAGCAGACTCGACGCGGCAAGCGAGAGAAAGGGGGCATGAGGATGATGCTAACCCCCCGGAAAATTGGGGAAAAGGTCCCCAATCGAAAGGAGAGACCGATCAGCAGTGCAAAGAAGGGGTTTCCTGCCTCCGAAAAGCAATAAGAACAGCTGGAATATTTAAAAGCACCGAGGGAAGGACGGCAGGAGAACCTCAGCACAAAGGAGAAAGATTCTCAGCTGTGAGACATCCCAGATATCCGCCAAAGTAAGCACCAGGTTTCTCTTTATTTTAACAACTGACGCCGAAAACAGCCACCCAGAGACTAAAAATTACACATTGGAAGCTGGAAGGGGGCTGAAAAATCTTTATTTAAATTTAAATCAGTTTTAATACAAATAAGAGAGGAGAGAGACTCACCGTGCGTTGATATTTGCAAGTTGTGTATTTTAAAAACCCTGCTATGTAGATTGCCAGGAAAGGAATAAGGAAACAAACATCCGGCACTTTGAAAATATAATTAAATGGACTAATATTAGAGGAGTGATAATAAAGAGAATAAAATCTAAAGCAATGTACATCAGACACTCAACATATAAGCTAAATTTGAGAGCATAGAGCGTAGAAAGAACACAAGAGAGCTTAAGGAGGAATAGAACACTGAGGGAAGAGCAGGACATCAAGGGAACGCAGGAGGGGTGATAAGAAAGCGGGTCCTGTAGGAAATGCGACAGGGAATAAAAGAGAGCGGAAAGAGGGCTGGAAAGAAGGGATTTGAGAAGGGAACAGCGTGGAACGACAGCTACTGAACAACAGATAATAAAACAGGGACAAAAGAAACTAGAAAATGGAGGACAGACGCTGAGTCAGCACCGCATGAGAAGCAACCGGAAGAGAAGCCAAAGAGATAACAAAAAGAATAGAAAGAGATCGTACAAGCAGTGAGGGGAAGCAGTGCCATCTAGGGGAGGGAAATAATATTGTTGGAAGGGGGGGAGGACTCAATGTTGAAATAAGGGTGGAGGGAAAGGAAAAGTGATATAAATGTATTGGGAAAATTGATTAAATTAAATTGATTTAGATATAGTGAAGAGGGGAAGGCTTAATAGAGTGGCCCCAAAAAGAATAATTCCTCTAGAAGGTAATAGGAAATTATTGCTGATTTTAAGAGGATAAAATGAGATGAAACCTTGATTGTGTATTCCCACAGGGATCCCTATAATTGATACAACCCAGCAGGTTTAACTTACTGGAAATAATAATACAGAATAATTCAACACACAGAGAAAAGGCAACCAGCTCAACTAAAGAAAATCCAGGAAACTGTGGAACCAAGAATAAGAACACCAGACAAGCTACAATAACAGTGGAAGCAGGTTTACAACCAAGAAGACAAACATTAGCAGAATCAGATCCAATGGCAGATTTAAAGGAGATGATAACCAAGATGGACAAGAGTTTAAAGAAAAATTAGATGCAATGGACATCAGAAATGAACAAAATGTGAAAGTAATCAAGGAAGCCAAATAAAAGATCTAACAAAGAAACATAAAGAAACAGACAAAGCAGTCCAAGACTTGAAGACAAGAACTAGCAAGCAAGAGGACAACTCTAAGAAATTAATGAATGAACATAAGGAAACTAAGGAAGCACAAGAGCTAGTGAATGAAGAAATAAAGGATTTAAAAGAACTACAAGATAATAATAATAATAATTTATTTGTACCCCGCCCAACTGGCTGGGTCTCCCCAGCCACTCTGGGCGGCTTCCATCAAATATTAAAATACATTTAAAATATCACAGATTAAAAACTTCCCTAAACAGGGCTCCCTTCAGGTATTTTCTGAATGTCAGGTAGTTGTTTATTCCCTTGACCTTTGATGGGAGGGCGTTCCACAGGGCGGGCGCCACTACTGAGAAAGCCCTCTGCCTGGTTCCCTATAGCTTTGCTTCTTGCAGTGAGGGAACCAACAGAAGTCCCTTGGTGCTAGATCTCGGTGTCTGGGCTGAACGATGGGGGTGGAGACGCTCCTTCAGGTATACAGGACCAAGGCCGTTTAGGGCTTTAAAGGTCAGCACCAACACTGAATTGTGCTCGGAAACGTACTGGGAGCCAATGTAGATCTCTCAGGACAGGTGTTAAGTGGTCCCGGCGGCCACTCCCAGTCACCAGTCTAGCGGCCGCATTCTGGATTAATTGCAGTTTCCAGGTCACCTTCAAAGGTAGCCCCACATAGAGCGCATTGCAGTAGTCCAAGCGGGAGATAACTAGAGCATGTACCACTCTGGAGAGACAGTCTGCGGGCAGGTAGGGTCTCAGCCGGCATACCAGATGGAGCTGGTAGACAGCCGCCCTGGACACAGAATTAACCTGCGCCTCCATGGACAGCTGTGAGTCCAAAATGATTCCCAGGTTGCACACCTGGTCCTTCAGGGGCACAGTTACCCCATTCAGGACCAGGGAGTCCCCCACACCCACCCGCCCCCTGTCCCCCAAAAACAGTACTTCTGTATTGTCAGGATTCAACCTCAATCTGTTAACCACCATCCATCCTCCAACCGCCTCCAGGCACTCACACAGGACCTTCACTGGTTCTGATTTGAAAGAGAGGTAGAGCTGGGTATCATCCGCATACTGATGAACACCCAGCCCAAACCCCCTGATGATCTCTCCCAGCGGCTTCATATAGATATTAAAAAGCATGGGGGAGAGGACGGAACCCTGAGGCACCCCACAAGTGAGAGCCCAGGGGTCTGAACACTCATCCCCCACCACCACTTTCTGAACATGGCCCAGGAGGAAGGAGTGGAACCACTGTATAACAGTGCCCCCAGCTCCCAACCCCTCTAGCCGGTTCCAGAAGGATGTTATGGTCAATGGTGTCAAAGGCCGCTGAGAGATCCAGCAGAACTAGGAAACAGCTCTCACCTTTGTCCCTAGCCCACCGGAGGTCATCGACCAGCGCAACCAAGGCAGTTTCAGTCCCATGATGAGGCCTGAATCCCGATTGGAAGGGATCCAAATGGTCCGCATCCTCCAGGCGTGCCTGGAGTTGTTCAGCAACCACCCGCTCAATCACCTTGCCCAGGAATGGTAGATTGGAGACTGGGCGATAGTTGGCCATATTGGCCGGGTCTAAAGATGTTTTTTTAAGAAGCGGTTTAATGACCGCTTCTTTCAGTGGGTCTGGGAAGACTCCCTCGCAGAGGGAAGTGTTCACCACCCCGCGGAGCCCATTGCCCAGTCCTTCCTGGCTCGCTTTTACTAGCCAGGATGGACAAGGATCGAGGAGACAGGTGGTCGGTTTCACTCGTCCAAGCAGCCTGTCCACATCCTTGGAGGTAACAGATTGGAATTGAGCCCACACAACTGGACTAGACAGGACTCTCCCGCCCTGGACCTGCTACCACGGTGGAGTCTACCTCTTCCCAAATCTGAGCAACTTTATCTGCAAAATTTTTTGCAAAAGCATTGCAGGAGATCTTGGGGTCCCTACCAGGCCCCGGTGGCAAAGGTGGTTCTGCTAGATTGCGAACCACCTGGAAGAGTCTCCTGCTGCTGTTTTCTGCAGATGCAATAGAAACGGTGAAGAAGGTCCTCTTCGCCGTTGCCATTGACACTTGGTAGGCTCAAAGTTGAGCTCTAGCCTGTGTCCGGTCTGATTCAGAATGAGTTTTCCGCCACTGGCGCTCTAGCCGTCTCAGTGACTGTTTCATCGCCCTCAGCTCCGGGGAAAACCACGGAGCTGTCCGGGTTCCATGTTGTAAAATTAATTGCTTAGATAAGCAGCAGCAGGCTGTACTGCTTTCGGACGCTTACGATCTGGGTCCACGCGCTTCCTCCCGTGCACTCATCTCACAGTTCAAAGCAGAGCAGTTCTTCGCAGAGCATAGCAGAGCAGCGCAGCTTAGTCCCTAAGAATGATGCTTCTGGAGTCTGGAGTCTTTTATCTACAAACTACTTTTATTCATTAGCTATTTACAGATTAACCTGGAGCACACTCCTGTAACATGGTGCTCACACAAACGAAACCGAAAGCAGAATGGTACAGACAATAACTTCAATACATCAGAAGTACATATCCAGAGAGCGACGTCACATCCTTGCCAGGCTTAACCCTGTGTTAACCTGATTGTACAACACCCCCTCTCGTACCGAAAACTGGATATGATAAACATAACAATTCACCCCAAACCAATCCCATCACAGAACACCTTGTGCTTGACGTTTCCTAAGGGTTTGGTGAATCCGTCAGCCAAATTCTCCTGGCTAGGACAGTATCGTAACTTAACCATTCCGGTCCTGATACTTTCACAAACATTCTTGAAGCGTATATCCAAGTGTTTTGTCCGAGATTTAAACTGTCCTTGGAGCCTTATTTGCTCCCCCTGGGTACCTTGAGTTGCGCCCGGTGAGAAATGAAGGAAGCAGTCAAAAGACACGAGGCTTCTGGCTTCAAAGGGAGAAAGATTTATTCTGCATGCAGAAGGCACTTGCGGTGTTCAGACACCCAAAGCAAGTACAAAAGTTAGTCAGTTTACCAGCAGTTCTTATACAGTTTTCCAACTCATTCCCCCCACCTTCGGAATCTCAACCTAAAAGTGGGTGCATGCAAGTAGGGTCAGGGGTTATTGTATACAGGAATAGAGGGGGACCTTGGTCTGATGTTCATCAGAGTCACGCTGTCTAGAGACCTTGGTCTGCAGCCCATCATTACACGCATTGTCTATACCTTGCTGACACGGGTAACCTCCTACCCTAATACAATGTTTTAGAATCCAAGAGAGGCCTTTCCAACCCCTATATTTTGTCTATGCTTTTAGCTGGATTTTAGCTGGGTAATACATCATTCTGTGATAAGGGATTCTCTTTCAGGGTCGTCTGTCTTTCTTTCCTGCTTTACCTTCCTGTGTTTTGGTGACTTTAGACCTTCCTTATTATCTGAAATGCTTAGCAGAGCAAGAGCACTAATGGGTCTTCAGGTCTTTAGGTGAAAGTGGAATGCCAAGCCTCTCACTTAACTGCATTTAGTATTTGGAATATTAAAATCCCTCTTGTGAGAGAGATCCTTTTTAGCAGCACTGACCAGCTCACAATAAGAATTATACAAAAGATATAAACTTATACCATAGCAGGCTTCAATTAAATATTTGCAAATATAAACCAATAATTTGGTCACCTCATTCTCCATCCTGACTCAGCGAGTTTCAGGCAGGGCTAATTGTCTTCCCAAACTGTAATGGGCAATGGACAATCCCCAAAGATCTCACGAACTAAACACTTATAGAACTCAAGTTCACGAACTGAGTCTGAAAGTGATGCAAACTCTGCTTCTGTGCTCGAAAGCACTATAAGGCTTTATTTCTTGGACCTCCATCCAATGACAGCATTTCCAAATTTAACAACCATACCAGAAACAGATTTTCTGTCTGCCAAATTGGCCCAGTCAGCGTCAGTGGAACACTGAAGCGTAGTGTCACCCTGTGCTGACAGTTTGAGTCTGAACGTTTTAGTATCTTGCAAGTACCTCAGAACCCTTTTCACACCATTCCAGGCAACTGTACTGGATTCTGCAGTCTCCCTACTTAGTAGGTTTACCGCATAGGCGATGTCAGGTCTGGACCACTGGGACAAATACAGCAACATGCCGATTGCGGACTGAAAGATTTCCGGCCTTTGAAACTTGGGTGTCCCTTCAACCTGAATATCTTTTACAAAGCATGTTTCCATGGGTGTCTTCGACCCTGCACAGTCAGACATGTTGTACCTTTCTAGCAACTGTGCAATTTTACCTTGTTGGCTCAAAAGAAAACTTCCATCTTGAGATCTGGTGATCTCCACACCAAGGTACATGCTCACTGGGCCTAGGTCCTTTAGCTTGAAACTCTGACCTAGCTCTTGAGCAAACTGTTGTACCTGTTTATCTGACTGACAAGCCAGAATGACGTCATCAACGTAAATTAGAGCCAATGTTTGGTGCACACCTGCCCCTTTCAGGTACAGGCAGCTGTCTGCACAACTCCTTTTAAAGCCTAGCTTGACTAAAGCTGCATTAAGAGTAGAATTCCAATTGCGTGCAGACTGTCTCAATCCATAAATGGACTTTTGCAATTTCCATACCTTTCCTGGCCATTCATTTTCAAAACCTGGTGGAGGAATCATGTAAATCTCTTCCTGCAATGGAGCATTGAGGTATGCAACATCAACATCAAAGTGATTTATGATGTACCCTTGCTGTGCAGCAACAGCTAATAACATGCGCAAGGTTTCACACCTGGCAGTGAGTGAATACACCTGTGTGTAATGCACGCCAGGTCTCTGCGTGAAACCTCTTGCGACAAGTCTAGCCTTGTACTGCAGAGTACCACTAGCAGTGGGTTTCAACCGGTACACCCAGCGACAGCTTACAGCTTGCTGTTGTGCTGGTAGAGGTGTGGGAGTGAAGACTTCCAAAGACTTCATAGCATCCAGTTCCTTTAATATGGCATGCTCCCACTTCTCTGCCTCTGCTGCAGGTAAGCATTGTACCTCAGCATAACTTTCTGGTTCGCACCGTGCAAAACCAACAAACACATTTGAGGCTTGATACCTATCAGGAGGTCTTGTGGTGCGTCCTGTATGCCTAGGCATCACGGCAGCCTCATTCTCAGAGCTAGCTGAGCTTGAAGATTCTGACTGAGAATCTCTGTCACTGGTAGTGCCACCTAGTGACCTACTACATTTACTCACTCCACGTGGACCTGGTCTGAACGTGGGTGACACAGGAGACTTACTGCATTTGCGTGATCTGGTTGACCTGCTTCTATCTGAAGGAGAAGCACTTCTGGTCTCTTGCTTCACTACCCTCTTAGGAATTGCCCCCTCTGAACCTGCAACCTGTCTGGAGTCGGGCGTCCGCCCCTGACCTCCAGGAGATCCGTTCTGGACAGAGGGTTGACCACTAGGAGGAGCCCCTCCTGAGGGTCCAGCACCATCTGGGACAGCTTCAGCCGGAGCGCCTTGTGCAATTAGTTGAGGGTCATTGTCCAGTTCATAGAACACGTCTGTGAGCACTTCTGGGTTACCGTGGATTCTCTTCCAACCCTCTTGCTCACAGAAGTCAGCGCTTCTGCTCAGCATCAAGCGTGTACGGTCACCTTGTGGATAAGCAAATTTCCACGATTTGGACGCTGGCTCATAGCCGCAGAAGATCATTTTCTGTGTTCTAGGACCACCCTTTCTGCGCTTCTGTTTGGGAATCAAAACCCAGGCAATAGCTCCAAAGGTCCTGAAGTAGTGCACCTTGGGCTTCTTGCCATATAGCAGGAAATGAGGCGTGGTTCCAATCACAGAATTGTACGTCCTGTTAAAAACATGGGTACAAAACTTCCAAGCTTCCCCCCAATACGCTCTGGGTAAATTTGCATCAAAGAGTATTGCGTCTACTGCCTCCTGCATTGTGCGATTCCTTCTCTCCACAACCGAATTGCATTGAGGCGAATAGGGAGCTGCTAGCATTTGCATGGCCATAGATGAGAATGTGCTTCCTCATTTTGATCCTGATGGAACTGCACAGCAAATTTGGCAATATTTGGAGTGCCTTCACGAGCGTGATACAGCAGGCTCACGCTTACATGCGATACGTGAAGTGTTTGAAACGCGTTTGTCACCCGGAGGGGACATTCAGGCCCACATCACCAGGATGCTATCGTTTTATACTAGAATGAGGCAGCTACATGTGCCTTTTACTGCTGAGCAGCAGGTTTATATTTTGCTGTCTTCACTGGACTCTAGCTGGAAAACCATGGTGTTAGCTTTGGAGTCAGTGCCAGTTGCAGATTTATCGATGAACTATGTAACTTCGCGACTTTTGGATGAGCAGAATAAACGCCTTAGAGAGAAAGGAAATGTTGCGAAGGGGGGCTATGCTGTTCCCAGGAGTGGGGGTGCAGTTGGTGAGCAGTTCTTGGAAGCTAATCTCGTTAAACTCTACCACAGCTGCCGCTCCCCTCACCATCTCCAACGTAATTGTCCTAAGCAACAGGAGTTCTCCTCCTCCCACAAAGCCGTTGCTAGGGGCGACGGACAGATAAGAAGAGGAAAGAAGTGGACCACTTTACACCAGATAGCTTTATTAGAGATGAACCAAAAAGATTTGATTCTGTGCTTTAGAGGCCTACAGAGTCACAAGATGAAAACATAGAACAAAAGCTGACACAAGAATTAGCAACCTGGCTGGGTGTGCAACAAGATGAGTTACTGATGGACATTGATAAAATATTTCGAATAAAGTACGAAAGTACCAAGTCATTTAAAGGACCAGGGGACTGTTTGGTCTTCTTTAATTCTAGATTATTAAAGGACAACGTTCTGCTGAAGAGAAGACAAACTAAATTGATTATTGACAACAAGAATGTGAGGATTTTTAAAGAAATACCAAAAAGGTTCCTGAAAAAGAGACACAATTATAAAGAACTGACGGAAGCATTAACCAGAAAGGCAATAAGATACAGATGGGAGTTCCCTGAGGGAATCACCTTTACGTTCAAAGATAAAAAGAATTCGATCAGATCAGAAGAAGAAGTGAGAAAGTTTATGCAAAAGCACAGGAAAGAACTAAAAGGAGGTGCATCAGAAAGAGAAGAGAGAGACTCCTCAGTAGCAGTGAAATAAATGAAAGAATATTGAATACCAAACTTAAGCAGAATCGCAGAAGAAAGAAGTCCAGCTAATCGCGGTTATTTTATTTTCACCCGTACATTTGATGACTAATAAAGATTAAATTTAAAAAATTACAAATGGAGCTGAAAATCTTATCTTGGAATGTAAATGGGTTAAATGATAAAATTAAAAGGAATAAGGTCGAACATGTTTTAAAGAAAAAGAAATGGGATATAATATGTTTACAAGAGACCCACTTGGTGAGGAGGCATAGAAGAATATTAATAAATAAAAGATTAGGACAAGAATTCATAGCCTCAGATAAAAAGAAAAAAGAGGAGTAGTAATATATGTAAATGAGAAATTGCAGGCAGAACAATTATTTAAAGATGAGGAGGGAAGGATTTTAGGAATCAAAATATTGAAGGGGAAACAACAGATAATATGCACCCAATGGGAACAAAACAATTTTTTATAAACAAGTGGAAGAGAAATTGTTATAATATATTAATGAGGAAATTATAGTTATGGGTGATCTTAACGGAGTCCCCTCATTAGAAGTGGACAGGACAAAAAGAGAAACAAAAACTAAGAAAAGAAGATTGCCACACACCTTGTTCCAGATGGTGGACATGTTAAATTTGATAGATATTTGGAGACATAAAAACCCAATAGAAAAACAATTTACACATTACTCAGAGGTTAAAAAATCATCAGGAAGGAAAGATGCATTCTGGGCATAGCTGTCAACCCTCCCTGCTGTTTCCCAATGCTATAATAAGGGAATTTCCTGCAAAAAAGGGAAAGGTTGACAGCTATGATTCTGGATTTTTAGTTTACTAATTAAAGTTTAAAAAGCCAATATCCAACCAAGGACAATCTCAGACCACAATCCTGTGACATTGGAGCTAGAGAATAGACAGAGAGAAAATAGAAGATGGAGATTAAATGAGAAAATATTAAATGATGAAAAGGTGGTGATAAAAGCACAACAATTGTTAAAAGAATTTTTTGTACTCAACAAACCACAAGATACAGATATAAGAATAAGATGGGATGCCAGCAAAACTTACATTACAGGTAGGGGATATTACATACAGCAAATGGCAAGTTAAATGTTGAAATCCAAAATAATTTAAAGTGGTTGAAACAAAGATCATTTGAATTCATGAACAAGCCCAGTAAAATGCTAGCATGGCAATTGAAAAGGAAACAAAAAGAAAGGTTAATAGATCAAATTAAGGAAGACGGAAAAGTAATAGATAAACCACATGAAATTAAGAAAAGTTTTAGAGATTATTTCAAAAATCTATATAAAAAAGGGAAAGAATCAGAAAAAGAAATCTTAAAATATCTCCAAGGGAAATATACACCTGAAATATACTCAGAGTCAAGTGTGAATTTCATACTCCTTATTCAGCTCATAGTAGTGAGGAATGCAGTTTCCCCAAAACGTCTGCTTTATATACACTATTTACACAATGGGCCCCATGTGATTGGCTAATTCCGGGATACTCCTGTATGCCAATCGGGTTGCGGATTCACTTCCACCGGGAGCTGGATTGGGTAGCTCCTGCGGACCAATCAGACTGCTGCAATCTCAATCCTATTGTTCTAGGACCAATCAGACTGCTGCATTTTGGATCCTATTCAACTCAGTACATAACACCCCTCCCCTCTAAGTTCCAGTCCTGCCTGGGAGGTTGCATTCATAGTCCTCAAGGTACGCTGGCCGCCTACATATGCATTGCAGCCTGGGCTGTTCCCTGGTCAGGGGTTCGGGTTCTGGCTCATGTTCCGAGGCTGCTGGCTGTGATGGGGCTGTTTGGTCTGGCGCAACCGGCTCGCTCTGTCATGGCTCTGGTTCCGGTGCCCTTTCGGCCTCGCGGGTCCTCTCAGTATTTACTGATTCTGCCTCCCCTGCCGGCCCCTCCTGCTCTACGGGTCTCACTGCCCCACTGTTCCCTTGGGACTCCTCTGACCTGTCCTCCTCCTGGTTTTCTTCTGGGAATCGTCGCGGTAGCTGGTTGCAGTGGCGGCGCCAGCATTGCCCCCCCTCCGTTAGCACCTCGTATGACACAGGGCCAGTCACCCTGGTGACTGTGGCGAGTACCCATGCCGGGTCTGCCCCAAAATTCTTTGCGTACGCTGGATCCTGGGCCACGAAGGTCTGGGGGTTCCTGCCTTCCCCCACCACTACCTCATCCTGAGCTCTGTCGGGGTGAATGCGGTCCAGTCTGATTGCGAGGCGCCGGCCCATTAGTAGTTCAGCGGGGCTCCGGCCAGTTGTTGAGCTAGGGGTGCTGTGCTGTGCTAGAAGGAATGTGGCAAGGCGGTACTCCCAGTCCCCTTGCGTCATGCGGCGTAGGGTGTCCTTGGTGGTCCGCACCATGCACTCTGCTTGGCCATTGGTGGCAGGGTGGAATGGTGCCGAGCGGATGTGGCGGGTGGCGTTCTGCGCTGTGAAGGTCTGGAATTCTTCTGACATAAATGCGGTTCCATTGTCTGAGATGAGAGTGTGAGGGAGCCAATGGGTTGCAAACAGCCTGCATAGTACCCAGATGGCTGCGGACGTAGAAGTGGATGGTACCAGTGCGACTTCCAGCCATTTGGAGTAGGAGTCCACCACTATGAAGAATGTTTTCCCCTGGAAGGGGCCCGCAAAGTCCATGTGCAGGCGTGACCATGGTGCTCGGGCGGACTCCCAGGACTGGACTGGGGCCCTTGGGGGATATGGGCGGGGTTCTTGGCAGGCCTGGCAGTGTTTGACCCAGGTCTCTATCTCTCCATCAATCCCCGGCCACCATACATAACTCCTGGCGAGCGCCTTCATTCTCACTACCCCTGGGTGTGTCTTGTGTAGGGCTGTAAGGACCCTTTTGCGAAGGGGCTCAGGAACGACGACCCTGCTTCCCCATAACAGGCACCCCTTGTGGGCCGACAGTTCATGTTTACGGGTTGTGTAGCCAGCGAATTCTGGCCCGGGGCTGCTGCTGGGCCATCCCCTCCACACCCAGTCCAGGACCCGGGAGATGACCCTATCTTTCTTGGAATGGTGTGCAACTTCTTGTGCCTGAATAGGGTGGTCGGGAAGCAGCTCCAGGCTCATAACCTCTTGTGTGGGTGCTGGGTCAGGGCCTGTTTCTGGTAGTGGTAGCCTGCCGAGGGCGTCCGCATGGCCCATTGCCTTCCCAGGGCGGTGAATCAGTGCATACTGGTAGCCAGCAAGGAAAATTGACCACCTGAGGACGTGAGGAGACAGCACTTGGGGGGTCTGCTTTTCGAGGGCAAACAAGCCAAGCAACGGCTTGTGGTCAGTCACCACGGTAAAGGGCCGCCCATACAAGAAATCATGGAATTTTTTTACTCCCTTCACGATTGCCAGACCCTCCTTGTCGATTTGTGAGTAGTTCCGCTCGGCTGCGGCGAGCGTCTGGGAAAAGTATGCCACTGGCACCTCTCTTCCATCTGGGAGTTGGTGTCCCAGGACAGCGCCGATGCCGTAGGGTGAGGCGTCGCATGCTAGCACCACCGGCAGCCTCTCGTCGAAGTGTGCCAAGACCATGTTTGAGATGAGCAAGTCCTTGACTGTCTGGAATGTGGCCTCCTGGCGCTGGCCCCACACCCAAGGGGCCCGCTTGTCCAGGAGTCTGTGTAGGAGCTCTGCTACCGCCGCCTTATGGGGAAGGAAGGCATGGTAAAAGTTCAATAGTCCCAAGAAGGCCTGAAGTTCAGTCTTGCCCTTGGGTGCTGGGGCATCACAAATGGCCCGTACCTTGTCCCCAGTTGGGTGGACCCCTTCCGCATCCAGCATAAATCCCAGAAAGTCCACCTGAGGCACTCCTAGTAAACACTTTTCCCGCTTCACCCTGAGACCCGCCGTCTGGAAACGGTGCAGAATGGTGCGAAGGCAGTCCTCAAACTCCTCTGCCGTGGGGCTGGCAATCAACACATCATCGAAGAAGGGGGTGACGCCAGGAATCCCTTTAAGGAGAGAGTCCATTAGATTCTGGAATATGCCTGGTGCCACGCTGACACCGAATTACAGCCGCTTTACCTTGAACGCTCCCCTGTGCATCACAATCGTCTGTGCCTCTGCTGTGGCCTCATCTACCGGCAGCTGTTGATAGGCTTGAGCCAAGTCCAGCTTGCCAAAATTTTTTGACCTAGCCAGGGTGGCGCGGACATGGCTGACCACTGGCACTGGGTATGCGTGGGCCGTGGGGGCCTTGTTTATGGTACATTTGTAGTCTGTGCAGATGCGGACCGAACCATTAGGCTTGACGGGTGTGACGATCGGGGTTTCCCAGGTGGCATTAGGCACAGGCTCCAGCACTCCTTGCTGCACGAGCCGGTCCAATTCCTCGTCTATACGGGGTTTCAGGGCAAATGGGATGCGGCGGGCCTTGAGCCTGACAGGTCGTACTGCGGGGTCAAGCTGTAGGGCAACGGGGGGGGGCATATACTGTCCCAATTTCCCATTTAAAACCCCCAGAAACTCCTTGCATATGGCATCCACATCCACTTGTAAGCTAGTGCGGTTCACCCCGGTGACAGCTAGCCCCAGTGGTCCAAACCATGCCAATCCCAGTAAGCTAACGTAGGGGCCCTTGACCACGAGCAAGTCCAGTTGCGGCGTCCGCCCTCGATATTGCACCCTGAAGGTCCCCACCCCCATTGTGGGGACCTTACATTTCTGGAAGTCCCGGAGGGTGAATGGGGCCGGCCTGAGTTTGGGACCCCCACTAGGGCACAGTTTCCTTAACGTCCGAGCCGAGATTATGGATAGGGTTGAACCCGTGTCAAGCTCCATGTGGCACGGGGCCCCCTCTATCTGTACCTCTACATAAATTTTCTCTATGTTGGGGTGGCGCAACTGGTATACCTGGTAGTCCGTGATCTCCGTCGAGTTGCCTTGGTGCGTTGGGCCCCAGACCTGGGCTCTTGGGGCGGTCATCAGATGCCTGGCGTCGGATGGGCCGAGCCTGACACACCCGGGCGATGTGACCTGATTTTCTGCACTGCCTGCACTCTGCATTGCGGAAACGACAGGTCCTCCTCTCGTGACTCTCCCCACAGCTTGCGCAATTCCCTCCTTCTGGTCGAGGCAGCTGTGGTGTGTGCACTGCTTGAGTGCGCCACTGTACTCTGTGCACCTCCTCCCTGTCAGATCCTGAGTCGTCGATGAGGTCCTCGTGGTGGACCCTTGGTTGGGACGGCAGGCTCGGCTGTGCCTCTTGCGTCGACCTCTCGGCGGCTTCTGTTGCCAGGGCCTCCTACAGAGTGACCTGGAATGTTAGGTTCTTCTTGGCGTAGAGGCGTCGTTGCAGCTTCTCATCTCTCAGACCACCAACGAGGCGGTCATGCAGCATGTTCTCCAACTCTGAGAAGTTGCAGAACCGAGCAGCTTGGCGGAGGGAGGTCACAACCCAATTATGGTTTCCCCAGGGGCTTGCCGCTTTGTGTAGAAGGCATTTCGACGAGCCACCGCCAAGGGCTGCTGCGAGAAGTGGCCCTTCAGCCGTTCCACTATTGTTTTGTAAGGAATGGTAGCGACATCATCAGGCGCAAGGAGAGCCCGGGCAATTTCGAACGTCTCCTCTCCGCAGAAGCTGAAGAATATTGCCCTCTTCTTGGCATCGTTGGTGACCCCTTTAGCTTCTAGAAGGAAGGTGAAACGGGTGGCGTACCCTTCCCAGTCTCCTGATGCTGGGTTGAACGGCGAGAAGCTGCGGTCAGTTGCAATCTTGAGTTCCTTGGGACCTGGAGCTGAAGCCTGGATACACGGTGCAAGGCAGCAATGCGGCAGGTGGCGGTGCTGCGTGTGGCGGTCAGCTCAGCGGGATCCCACCTTCGTCGCCAGTGAAATATACTCGGAGTCAAGTGTGAATTTCATGCTCTTTATTCAGCTCATAGTAGTGAGGAATACAGTTTCCCCAAAACGTCTGCTTTATATACACTATTTACACAATGGGCCCAATGTGATTGGCTAATTCCGGGATACTCCTGTATGCCAATCAGGTTGCGGATTCACTTCCACCTGGAGCTGGATTGGGTGGCTGCTGCAGACCAATCAGACTGCTGCATTCTGGATCCTATTCAACTCAGTACATAACTACACCTATAATAGATAATGAGAAAAAAGAATGTTTAACGCTCCAGTCACGATGCAAGAAATATACGAAGCTATAGAAAGAATAAAACTTGGGAAATCGCCGGGTCCAGACGGACTCTCTGCCTTGCATTATAAAAAGATGGAAGAAGTGGTGGCAATCCCGTTAAAAACACTCATAAATAAGATAATGGAGGAAGGAAACACCCCAGACTCATAGAAATTGGCACACATAACTGTGATTCCAAAACAAGATAAAGAAAAAAAGAAATAAACAATTACAGACCAATATCCCTTTTAAATAAAGATTATAAACTATATGTGTAAGGGTGCGTGGGGCTCCTCACGAGTAAAAGGTGATGACTCAGAATCTGTATATTTACATCTGTTTATTATACAGCTATGTACAAGTCAGAGCTCAAAATTCCATGACCGTCTTAGTCACTCTCAGATCCCGGAAGTGGCGCTTTAGGGGAGTGCCCCCAACAGAAGAACTTGGGCACCCCAGTCTCCTCCTTTGTTCCTTCCGTTTAAGCTCCCTACGTAATTGGGGCGACAGTGCTACTGTTTCCCCCTCCGTCCCTGAGCCGCTCAGTTGGTGTCCGGACCTCGCAGCATCTGACAGCCCCTCCGCCACCGAGCTCCCTTCCTGTCTACCGCTCCCACAGGAAGACTCTGAGCTCCTTGAGTGGTGTTCGACCCTCTCAGCATCTGGGGTTCCAACCTCCACCTTGTCGTCCACTCTGCTGCCCCCTGGCGTTCCCCTGACAATATGCGAGCAATCTAGCACAAATATTGACAAGAATAATGAAGGAAATTATAGCACAAGACCAAACGGGTTTTATACCAGGAAGAAAGATGAATAGTAATATGAGATTGGTGATTGACACTATAGAATACCTCGACTGGAACCCAGGGAGACAAGCGGCTTTTGTTTTAGTGGATGCTGAAAAAGCGTTCGATAAAGTATCCTGGGCATTTCTGGGAAAAATAATTGAAAGGATGAATATAGGCTCAAGGATGTTAACAGGCTTGAAGGCAATCTACCAGTCGCAGAAAGCAAATATAATAATCAATGGGGAGATGACAGAACAGTTTGAGATAGAGAAGGGAACAAGACAGGGGTGTCCCCAATCCCCATTATGACTTATCATCGTACTGGAGGTGTTAAATCAAGTAATCAGAACAGAAAAAGAGATCAAAGGAATAAAGTTAGGAAGAACTGAATATAAGATAAGAGCATTTGCAGATGACATGATTGTCATGGTTGAAGACCCAGCAGAAAGCATAAAGAAGTTGATGGAAAGGATGGAAGAGTTTGGTAAAGTAGCAGGGTTTAGGGTAAATAGGGAAAAAACGAAAGTGATGACAAAAAATATGGATGAGAAAAATAAAAAGGAATTGGAACAAGAAACAGGGCTGAAAGTAGTTCATAGGACTTCCGGTGGAGCGCCATTCCGTTCAGTCGGGACCTCTCTCAGCTCCGAGGGGGGTTCGGTGTTTTTGGGCCAGGAGCAACCACAACCGCGCTGTGGGCTCCGTTTAAACCTCAGGAAGAGCGTCCTGAGGACTTGGGGTCTAGTGGGAGCCAGAAGTGCTTTTCTTGCTCTTGAGGAAACTTAGTAAAGTTTGCTCAAGCGAGCGGGGCTCTGGCACGGCTCTGAAGACCTATCAATTGCCTGAAAACACAAAGCGGCGGAGGCTGACAGCTAGATGAGCGCTTTGCTTTTCCCTAATTTGGATTACAAAAGAAGGACTCTGTAAGTAGTGAGACGATTGTTTTGCAAATTCTATTGAAATTCGGCTTACAGAGAGAGATCAAAAGAGGAAGTCCGTCTCTCTCTGACAGCGGCAAGTTTAGATTTGTTTATTTCAAGTGGAGAGCTGATTTTGTATACCTTAGAAAACCCCTGCTTGGGGGGTAGACTGAGAGTTTGATTTATTTCTTCTTGTGGATTACAAACTAAAAGGGAAGATACAGTTAATCCCCCTGGCTAAGGAGTCTGGGTCAGGCGGGGAATGGCGACTTCGGACTGGATTGCGCAGTTGGAATATTACTGAGATCTCACCACTTCCTGCTTATTCAAATCCCACGGTGTCCTCGGAGCTTAAAGAATGCTAGACTCAACACTGACACCATTTCAGCAAAGGCTATTGTTGGAATGTCAATTGCTTCAGCAGAGAGTTACAGATAAGTTCACCCAGATTGGAGCTGTTTTAGCGAACTGTTTTTTAAACCCACTAGATGGAAAGGATGGAAAGGAGGCAGATCCAGAGGAATTTTTGGAAGAGGAGGTCATACAAGTTGGAAAACAAGAAAGGCTCCCTTGGTGTGAGAGACTGGGAGCCTATCGTCTGGACAATACACTGAGCTCTGGGGGTGAGAGACCAAGGGCTCAAGAACAACAACCATGGAAAATGCAATATGTAGCTGAGAGTGGAGGAGAGATACTTTATGACGATGCCAGAGCAACTATTTACCAAGAAGAAAGCTACAATCTGGAGGGGAAGCTACAACGAAGTATATAATTGAGCATGAAGGAAATAATGGAAGAAGAAAAGAGCTGGAAAGGGTGGATTTGGGGGGGGACTTGTGGGGATGGGAAAGGTAATGGGAGGGGTTGCGATTGATAGGAGGGGGGTGGGGTAAAGGATGATTATTTAAAGGGGATATTATAAAGGCTGACCACGGAACTCCGAAACCAGAGGGAAAACGGTGTATGAGACTGGAAGAAACATTTAGGTATTTGTTAAGATGTGATTTATTAATATCTGAAATTGGAATCAGAAGGAATATAGGCTACTGTATTAGAAAGTTAAGAGAGGATATAAGAGGTTGCGATGTGGAATTTGATGTTTTGTTTGATAAGAATAAGATCTAAGATATGTTGATTATAATTGTAAGATTAAGATTAGGTGTAAGAAAGAAGATTTTACAAGGTTACAAAGTTACTAAAGAAGATTAGAAATGAACGCAGAAGAGAGGACGTGAGGAAGTCCCAAATTTAGGATTATAAAAAGGATAAGGATGGATAAATAAGTGTCTTGTTTGTGTGTATTTTGTATTGTATTTTTGTAGTGTTTGTATTTTGTAGTGTTTGTATTTTGTGTATTTTGTGTATGCTTATTGTTGTTAAAATCCAATAAATTCTTATTTTTAAAAAAGAAAGTAGTTCATAAAGCAAAATATTTGGGAATAAATCAAACAATGAAAAATAGATTTTTTCTGAAGATAATTATGGAAAGATATGGGGAGAAATTAAAAAACAATTGAAAATGTGGCAAAAATTAAAATTATCTATGTGGGGGAGAATTTCAGCAATTAAAAGGAACGTTTTACCAAAATTAATGTTTTTATTTCAAATGTTGCCAATTATAGGGAAAACAGAATGTTTTGATAGATGGAGGAAGGATATGTCAAGATTCATATGGCAGGGGAAAAAGCCGAGAATTTAATTCAAATTATTGACAGATACCAGGAGGGGAGGTTTCAGCCTTCCAGATCTAAGATTGTATTATGAAGCATGTTGTTTAGAGTGGATAAAAGATTGGATCAATCTGGAAAGTAGTGAAATCTTGGATCTGGAGGGCTGGAACAACTGATACGGGTGGCACGCATATTTGATTTATGAAAAGGTAACAGACCATAAAGAATTTTTAAATCACACAATAAGAAAATCTTTATACAAAATTTGGACAAAGTACAAATGGCTCCTAGAGCTGAAAATACCAAAATGGGTGTCACCACTGGAGGCAATGTCAATGAAGAAAAGCAATTCCGAAATAAGATGGTCAACATATCAACAATTAGTAGTTGAGGAAGAGGGAGGTATCAAATTAAAACCATATGAAGAAATTAAAAATTATTGCAGTAGCTGGCTACAGTACCATCAATTAGTAAATAGATTTAGACAAGATAAAAAGAAGGGATTCAAACAAAATATATCTAAATGATACACTGGTTTCAAATGAGGATAAAGATGGCGCCGAGGTAAGACGCTCTTATCGGAGCTCAAAGAAATCTTCAACTATAAGCCTTTGTTGTTGGTCCTCCCCTTCTGTTTCTCTTAGCCTTCACCTCTCTAAATCAAAGGTGAAGCTGTTGTATTTTTGAATACTTTGACTGCCCTGGTGCCGTGTTTTTATCTTAATGAAGTTAAGTAACCTACCTGGCATCCCCGCCCGGGCTTTCTGTTGACTCCTCGCGTCAACTCGTTCCAAGAATTTTTAGGGACTTTGACCTTGGCTTCTTTTGACTCTAACTTTTGAAAACTCGGGGCTTTTGGCTCCCAAGGCTATCAACCCACGGACACCTTCACCGCTTCTAAGTCCTCCGACCCCCCTCAGCCTCCAGTTATTTTCAACAAGCTGAGTGAGAAGGAGAGGAAGAATTACTTCAAAGGAGTGCCCTAATTGGACTCAGCCTTAAATTCCTCCTGAATTTCATGTATCTCTTATTATCTCACAACTTAAAACCTCTGCTGCAGACCACTTAAGACCGATTGAGATTGTGACTTGGCACCCTAATATTCTACCCAGAAGTTTGGCCTCACTGCTTTAAGAAGAATCTAGTAATGAGAGGAACTAAAAGACCCAGATGTCCTGATATGGAAACTGACATAGGGTCTCCAGGTCTCAAACAGAGTAATTTAGACAATTATCTGCTGCCTCAAAAACAGCCCATATCTCCTCCAAAAAAACTCTTCAACTCTTTGCACGAAGAAACAGTGGAAGAGATATTTACAGCAATAAATGAGAAGGATAAAGCTATTACCCCCTTAATCGAGGCACAAAGATTGATTGATAGAAAGGTGGACCTGCTGGAGGAATGCTGTTTATTGACCGCTCAAACAGCTCAAAAAATCTTTGAAAAATTACAAATCATCTCCAAGAAGTTGGATAACTTAGACGATAAGAGGCAATCTATCCCCTTTTTGCCTCCCTTAACAAGCCCTAGAGATAAGCAGAACAAACACAAACGTACAACTGTAAACCTCCCAAAAACCAGAGGAAATCTCCTTCACCCAGTCAACCTGGTACTGAGACCATGTGAGATAGTTCTGCATATTTTTCCATATAGAGGCCCTGTTATGTACTGAGTTGAATAGGATCCAAACTGCAGCAGGCTGATTGGTCCTAGAACAATAGGATTGAGATTGCAGCAGTCTGACTGGTCCCAGAACAATAGGATTGAGATTGCAGCAGTCTGACTGGTCCCAGAACAATAGGATTGCGATTGCAGCAGTCTGATTGGTCTGCAGGAGCCACCCAATCCAGCTCCAGGTGGAAGTGAATCCGCATTCCGATTGGCATACAGGAGTATCCCGGAATTAGCCAATCACGTGGGGCCCATTGTGTAAATAGTGTATATAAAGCAAACATTTTGGGGGAACTGCATTCCTCACTACTATGAGCTGAATAAAGAGCATGAAATTCACACTCGACTCCGAGTATATTTCACTGGCGACGAGGATGGGATCCCGCTGAGCTGACTGCCACACACAGCACCGCAGCAATGCCACCTGCCGCACAGCTGCCTCGCACCGTGTATCCAGGCTTCAGCTCCGGGTCCCAAGGAACTCAAGATGGCATCGGACAGCAGCTTCTCGCCGTTCAACCCAGCATCAGGAGACTGGGAAGGATACGCCACCCGTTTCACCTTTCTTCTAGAAGCTAAAGGGGTCACCAACGATGCCAAGAAGAGGGCGATATTCTTCAGCGTCTGCGGAGAGGAGACATTCGAAATCGCCCGGGCTCTCCTTGTGCCTGATGATGTCGCTACCGTTCCTTACAAAACAATAGTGGAACGGCTGAAGGGGCACTTCTCGCCACAGCCCTCGGTGGTGGCTCGTCGAAATGCCTTCTATGCAAAGCGGCAAGCCCCTGGGGAAACCATAACGGGGTTTGTGACCTCCCTCCGCCAAGCCGCTCGGTTCTGCAACTTCTCAGAGTTGGAGAACATGCTGCGTGACCGTCTCGTCGGTGGCCTGAGGGACGAGAAGCTGCAACGACGCCTCTATGCCAAGAAGGACCTAACGTTCCAGGTCGCTCTGGAGGAGGCCCTGGCAACAGAAGCCGCCGAGAGGTCGATGCAAGAGGCACGGCCGAGCATGCCGTCCCAACCAAGGGTCCACCAGGAGGACCTCATCGACAATTCAGGATCAGACAGGGAGGAGGTGCACAGAGTACAGCGGCGCACTCAAGCCGTGCACACACCACAGCTGCCTCGACCAGAAGGAGGGAACTGCGCAAGCTGCGGGGAGAATCACGAGAGGAGGACCGGCCGTTTCCGCAATGCCGAGTGCAGGCAGTGCAGAAAATCAGGCCACATCGCCCGGGTGTGTCGGGCTTGGCCCATCCGACGCCAGGCATCAGATGACCGCCCCAAGAGCCCCAGGTCCTGGGCCCCAACGCACCAAGGCAACTCGACAGAGACCACGGACTACCAGGTATACCAGTTGCCCCACCCCAACATAGAGAAAATTTGTGTAGAGGTACAGATAGAGGGGGCCCCGTGCCGCATGGAGCTGGACACAGGTTCAACCCTATCCATAATCTCGGCATGGACTTTAAGGAAACTGTGCCCTAGTGGGGGTCCCAAACTCAGGCCGGCCCCATTCACCCTCCGGGACTTCCAGAAACGTAAGGTCCCCACAATGGGGGTGGGGACCTTCAGGGTGCAATATCGAGGGCGGACGCGGCAACTGGACTTGCTCGTGGTCAAGGGCTCCTACGTTAGCTTACTGGGATTGGCATGGTTTGGACCACTGGGGCTAGCCATCACCGGGGTGAACCGCACTAGCTTACAAGTGGATGTGGACGCCATATGCAAGGACTTTCCGGCAGTTTTCGATGGGAAATTGGGACAGTATACGGGCCCCCCCATTGCCCTACAGCTGGACCCCGCAGTACGACCTGTCAGGCTCAAGGCCCGCCGGGTCCCGTTCGCCCTGAAACCCCGTATAGACGAGGAATTGGACCGGCTCGTGGAGCAAGGAGTGCTGGAGCCTGTGCCTAATGCCACCTGGGAAACCCCGATCGTGACACCCGTCAAGCCTAATGGTTCGGTCCGCATCTGCACAGACTACAAATGTACCATAAACAAGGCCCTCATGGCCCACGCATACCCAGTGCCAGTGGTCAGCCATGTCCTCGCCACCCTGGCTGGGTCAAAAATTTTTGGCAAGCTGGACTTGGCCCAAGCCTATCAACAGCTGCCAGTAGATGAAGCCACAGCAGAGGCACAGACGATTGTGACGCACAGGGGCCGCATTCCAAGCAGTCAAGGACTTGCTCGTCTCAAACTCGGTCTTGGCACACTTCGACGAGAGGCTGCCGGTGGTGCTAGCATGCAACGCCTCACCCTACGGCATCGGCGCCGTCCTTGGACACCGACTCCCAGATGGAAGAGAGGTGCCAGTGGCATACTTTTCCCAGACACTCACCGCAGCCGAGCGGAACTACTCGCAAATCGACAAGGAAGGTCTGGCAATCGTGAAGGGAGTAAAAAAATTCCATGATTTCTTGTACGGGAGGAATTACCGTGGTGACTGATCACAAGCCGTTGCTTGGTTTGTTTGCCCCCGAAAAGCAGACCCCCCAAGTGCTGTCTCCTCGCGTCCTCAGGTGGTCAATTTTCCTTGCCGGCTACCAGTATGCACTGATTCATCGCCCGGGGAAAGCGATGGGCCACACAGACGCCCTCAGCAGGCTACCACTACCAGAAACAGGCCCCGACCCAGCACCCGCACAAGAGGTTATGAGCCTGGAGCTGCTTCCCGACCACCCTATTCAGGCACAAGAAGTTGCACACCATTCCAAGAAAGATAGGGTCATCTCCCGGGTCCTGGACTGGGTGTGGAGGGGATGGCCCAGCAGCAGCCCCGGGCCAGAATTCGCTGGCTACACAACCCGTAAACATGAACTGTCGGCCCACAAGGGGTGCCTGTTATGGGGAAGCAGGGTCGTCGTTCCTGAGCCCCTTCGCAAAAGGGTCCTTACAGCCCTACACAAGACACACCCAGGGGTAGTGAGAATGAAGGCGCTCGCCAGGAGTTATGTATGGTGGCCGGGGATTGATGGAGAGATAGAGACCTGGGTCAAACACTGCCAGGCCTGCCAAGAACCCCGCCCATATCCCCCAAGGGCCCCAGTCCAGTCCTGGGAGTCCGCCCGAGCACCATGGTCACGCCTGCACATGGACTTTGCGGGCCCCTTCCAGGGGAAAACATTCTTCATAGTGGTGGACTCCTACACCAAATGGCTGGAAGTCGCACTGGTACCATCCACTTCTACATCCGCAGCCATCCGGGTACTACGCAGGCTGTTTGCAACCCATGGACTCCCTGACACTCTCGTCTCAGACAACGGAACCGCATTTACGTCAGAAGAATTCCAGACCTTCACAGCGCAGAATGCCATCCGCCACATCCGCTCAGCACCATTCCACCCTGCCACCAATGGCCAAGCAGAGCGCATGGTGCGGACTACCAAGGACACCCTACGCCGCATGACGCAAGGGGACTGGGAGTACCGCCTTGCCACATTCCTTCTAGCACAGCACAGCACCCCTAGCTCAACGACTGGCCGGAGCCCCGCGGAACTACTAATGGGCCGGCGCCTCGCAATCAGACTGGACCGCCTCCACCCCGACAGAGCTCAGGATGAGGTAGTGGTGGGTGAAGGCAGGAACCCCCGGACCTTTGTGGCCCAGGATCCAGTGTATGCAAAGAATTTTGGGGCAGGCCCGGCATGGGTACCCGCCACAGTCACCAGGGTGACTGGCCCCGTGTCATACGAGGTGCTAACAGAGGGGGGGCAATGCTGGCGCCGCCACTGCGACCAGCTACGGCGACGATTCCCAGGAGAAAACCAGGAGGAGGACAGGTCAGAGGAGTCCCAAGGGAACAGTGGGGCATTGAGACCCGTAGAGCAGGAGGGGCTGGCAGGGGAGGCAGAATCAGTAAATACTGAGAGGACCCGCGAGGCCGAAAGGGCACCGGAACCAGAGCCACGACAGAGCAAGCTGGTTGCGCCAGACCAAACAGCCCCATCACAACCAGCAGCCTCAGAACACGAGCCAGAACCAGAACCCCTGACCAGGGAACAGCCCAGGCCGCAACGCACACGTAGGCGACCAGCGTACCTTGAGGACTATGGATGCAACCTCCCAGGCACTACTGGAACTTAGAGGGGAGGGGTGTTATGTACTGAGTTGAATAGGATCCAAACTGCAGCAGGCTGATTGGTCCTAGAACAATAGGATTGAGATTGCAGCAGTCTGACTGGTCCCAGAACAATAGGATTGAGATTGCAGCAGTCTGACTGGTCCCAGAACAATAGGATTGAGATTGCAGCAGTCTGATTGGTCTGCAGGAGCCACCCAATCCAGCTCCAGGTGGAAGTGAATCCGCATTCCGATTGGCATACAGGAGTATCCCGGAATTAGCCAATCACGTGGGGCCCATTGTGTAAATAGTGTATATAAAGCAAACATTTTGGGGAACTGCATTCCTCACTACTATGAGCTGAATAAAGAGCATGAAATTCATACTCGACTCCGAGTATCTTTCAGGCCCTCTACCTTACTGGGAATCAACTACCTGGGCCAGGCATCATCTGAATTTGCTTCTAGGCCTTGATGGGGGAAGCATCGATTTAAAAGCAATCAAGAGGCTTGTCAATGATGGATATTCTAAAAAAATACTTCTAAGATTTGGCAGTCATAGAATCCCAACCAAAATTCTAGAGGGGAAAGCTTATTTAGCCCAGAAAGGAATTATCCCACATCGACATTTCGAAGACATTTCACTCAGACCATTGACTGCATTTAAAAGACTGAACAGGATCAACAAAGCTACGTCATCTGAAGTTGATACCTGTACTACTCCTGTGGAAGAACCCAGTCGATGGGAGAAACTGCAGTCAGTGACTCGGGAGACTACACAAGAAAAACCTAAGTTACCGAACTATGCGTCCGTAACATTAAATGACAGCTCTGCTCTCGATCCAGCAGATTGGACAGCCCCAGAAGAAGAAGATTTGCTGAGTAATTTTCTCAATCTACCAGATAAAGAGCAAATAAGTATACTTAGCAATTTGACGAAACTACAGTCCAAGCTGACCAAAATACATCAACATGGTCAACAAAATGCAGGAGAAGCAACATACAACCAAACCCTGCACCTACCAGCTCTCTCCCCAAAATGCATAGTTAAAAAGTGTACTACCAGTGGAAATTTCAAATGCATAGAGGCAGAGCTACAAACTCAGCCCCCTATGGAATATGTCATGGAGAAGAAGAATCCAAATAACGTGACCACAAATTCCTGGCTGAGCTATCAAGTACTAGCTCCTAATGAAATAGGTAGCCCTTCTCCAGGAAATATAAACAATACTGACACTGTCGAACAACAGATGATCATTGGCAGAGCTGATGTTCCGAGTCTAACATCAAATGAGGCCAAAGAAATGGAAGTAGAGACTGTAAATAGATCCAATGCCCACAACTATCTGTCAACTATAGAAATCCCTCAGGAACAAAGAACACCAAAGGAAGAAGCCCAAGAAAGGGAGGGAGTTCCAACTTCTCGCACCTCAAAAAAGAAATTAGAGGATCCGCCGATATGTTCCCCACCGAAAGCAGTGGCAAATGGCTGTATCTGTGTAGGACAAAACCTCTACATATCAGCCGCAAACTCAAAAACAGACTTTACGCCAGGCCACTTATGGAATGAGTAGCCTCAACATTATTTCGTGGAACATTGTGGGTTGGGCCAACAAACTAGGGGATGAGGCATTTCGTGAATATATAACGCGGTTTGATATAATAATGCTACAGGAAACCTGGGCAACAGACAACATAGCTCTGGATGGTTACCAGGTCTACGAAATCAAGGCCTCCAAACCGTCAGGAAGGGGACGACCAAGTGGGGGCTTAGTAACTCTGGTTGCCACTCATTTGGCACCTCAGGTCTCTGAGTTCTCAGTTTTCGAGCAAATGGCGTTGGGGATCACATTGCAGCTGGAACCCAAGAGTATCATTATTGTCTCAGTCTATATGCCACCACATACAGTGCAAACACAGATCGAGAGCACATGGCGTAAATTCCACAGTTTTCTGTACGCCTGCCAAATTAAGTACCCTGGCTCGCTATTTTATATAATGGGAGATATGAATGCTAGAATAGGCTCAAATGATGACAGCCTCGAAATAAAATTCCCAGTATTAAGAGAGCTAAAGGAAAATAGCGCCCTTCTTCTAAATCCGCCCCCGCGCAGACTTTCGAAAGACTGTCAAATCAATTATGCTGGCTTCTGCCTGGCTTCTTTACAAATAAGTCTTGACCTAACCATTGCAAATGGGGCGCTACCTGGGGATAGAGAAGGAGAGTACACATTTATAAATACAAAGGGAGCCAGCACAGTCGATTACTGCCTCACCAACAGGGAGGCTTTCGAATCGATCAAAAATTTCAGCATTGATAGTGGAAGGGGTTAATTAGCTAACCTATATATTTACCTGAATGTATTGTTAGTCCAGTGAATGTATTAAGTATAAAAGTGCCCCTGTTAAGCTTTTCTGTATGAAACTGCTCTGTAAAGCTGTGAACTTTGATCTGCATTGTACTTCTCTCTGGCAAGCTTTGCCTTACTAAGTGTCTGGAGATAAGAACAGTAGACCTTCCACAGACTGTAGCTGTCCTTGCAGAGAGGAACTGTTGCCTAGGTCAAGAGATAGGATGGCCTTGCTGGAGTGCACATGAACCAACTCTGGCTAAATGTCATTTGCCTTATATGTACAACAGGAAATGTTCCTTATATGGACAAGAGGAAGTTTTCTGGGGTGGGAAGAGAGCCAGAGAACTGTCTATAAGAACTGTCTGAAATTTGACTAGTTTTGTACTTGCTTGGCTATCTAAACACCGAAGTACCTCTGCATGCAGAAATTAAATCTTTCTCTCTCTGAAGCCAGAAGCCTCAGGTTTTTTTTTTGCTTCCATGTTTTCTCACCGGGCGCAACAATGGGAACCCGTAGGGGCAAATAAGGCTCCATAACGTGGTGCGTTGGCCGGGAACCCTTCGCTGTTCCCCGGGATTGAGAAAACAGGGAGTCCGAGGCGTCGCCGCACAGCGAAAAGGCTCTCCTGGTCTGGCGTTTGCTGGTCCCAAGCGCGCTTCCTGCCTGTTTGTGGGAAGGGACCTGCTCACCCCAGGGGGAGAGCCAAACTGCACCGTGGCGACGGGAGAAAGAGACAAGCGGCCGCAGGGGGGAAGGGAAGTAAGATCTGCAGAGGACAGGTAAGCTCCACAGGGGGAGCAGCTTCCCAGGGAAGGGGAAGCGCAGGATGCGATCGATCCTGCAGCGGCCGTGTGCCGTAGAGGGCCGCCGCTAAAATCCGGTAGTGTGCAAGTAGATTTGCCACCGGAGCCTGGCCGTGAGCCGTAGAGGGCCGCCAGAAGCCTGGCCGTGAGCCATAGAGGGCCGCCAGGAAGGAGCCAGCAGAGAGCAAAAGAGTGCTGTTGGCTGTGGGGAAAAGAAGGGGGGTGCCCTCTCTGAGGAGAGAGAAGGGGGTTAAGAATTTTTCTGTGATTTTACTCTGTGTATGGGAATGGTGTGTGGGGACACTCCAATGGATGTATTGAGTGAATGAGACGCAGGAACTCAGTGTCCCTAGCGAAGTGGAGAGTGTGTGCATGAGAAAAAGTCTGGTTAGGTGGAAGGAGTGTCCCACTGTCCCAGGTCGAACCTGAGCTTGCTGAGATGGGGAATTGGAATTTTTGTTGCTGTTTAAAAATTTATGACTTGTAATAATTTCATGAACCTGTTGAATATTTTTCCTTCAGTATGTGTGTGTGTTGTATGAGTTCTGTGTCTGCAGTGATTGTGCAGTGTGATTTTTGTGAGTTTGTCTGTATCTGTAGTGCCTGTGTGTGTGTGTGTGTGTGTTGGTCCCTGTTTGAGGCTTGCATTTATTTTGGAAAGGTGGGGCAGAAAGCAGCCCTAATCTGTGGGTTCCCAAACTCTGTGTTCCCAAAATTGTTTCATTTCTTGCTGCATTGCCAACGAAGTCTGGGAAGTCTGTTTTTTCCCTTGTATATGTGGCTGCACAATTTGTATTTGTTGTTTTGTTTTGTTGTCCCTTCAAGGAATCTGTTTGAACCCCAGGGTTTGGTGAGTGTGTTTTGGAAATTGTTTGTGTGCCAAGGCATGTGCCTTCAATAGAATGGGCTGTAAAAGTATTTCTCTGCAATGTTAAGGTGAATGTAAAAGTGTGTCTGAAGCATTGAAAGGAGGGCTGCTCTTGCAATCAGGAATGTTTGTTAGTTTGTTTTTAAAGCTGGTACAGTCTTATTTTGTTTCTTAATTGACCTTTGGTAAAGCAATGAGAGTGGGGAGATGGACAGAAATGGAGAGAAGCCTTAGTTTAAACAGCAAGGATTTTTCTCTTTGCAGCAGTGAATCTTGCAAAGGAAGGGAATTTGCCTCCCACAAGGGGGGGGGAGAAGATTATGGGGAGAAGATTATGACTTCTGAGCAGTTTGATTGTTTCCAACAGAAGTTGATTAGAGGGAAAAAGTTTTATTTTATATCCCAGGTTTTAAGTTTTTCAGGGAAGGTTTTGAAATAGAAGAAATGGCTTCTTAGCAGAATGTATTTCGGAATGTAGATGTAGGTTTGTGGGATGTGTAATGAAGGAGAAGGGAATGTTGAAGTAGAATGGGAAGGGGCTCATGGTTAGCAACTGACAGTGTAGCCCTGACAGTGTAAGTTAGGATTTGGAGTAAGTTTGAACCTCAGGAGGAAAAGGGGGCAGAAATTTTGGAATGATTGGAAGAAAAATTGATGATAAAGTGAAGGTATACATATCATAGAATCATAGAGTTGGAAGGGACCCCAAGGGTCATCTAGTCCAACCCCCTGCCAAGCAGGAAACAATATTGAAGGCAATACACCACAGTCCATGCCAAGGTTGCAGAGCACATCTAGGGGGGTGAATCCATTGTCCAAACCATGGAGAGGACCGCCAGGTTGTTGCCATGGAAGCATGAGACAATGAGAGAGGCCTGAAGATGGCTCTGCTTCAGAGGTGGTAGATATATAGTAAGCCCTTCAAAGATTGTTTTAAAAAGACAGGAGCTTTTCCCTATTGCCCTGTCCATAATTTGTTGTTACCTAAAAGAAACCTGAAAATTGTCACTATTTGAATGAGCACATCAAGGGTTCAACTCCATTGTCCTAATGAAACACCGTTGTGAGGAGTTAGCAATTTTGCTAAGCTGGCCGCCCTGTGTGAGATGATGAGAGTGACCAACCGATGGCTCTGAAGCGAGATAAATAGGCCAAGTTCTATTCTGTCTGACAACCCAACTCTGTCAGAATTTGTTCCCTACTGCCCTGTTTCCACCCTAAGTCCTCCTGAGGGTCAAAAATAGGTTGGTGGTGGTAAGTTAATTCTTGGACACAAGGTCCTGATAGGCTTGGTGAGGTGGTAAGTAGAAAATTAGGTACTAAGGATCAATGGCTGGTGCTTGGATGCAGGAAAACAGAAGAGGAGGGAAAGTTAGTTTTTGATATGGCTGTTGGAACTGGTAATATAATTGGGATGGAGAAATGGAACATTAGGAAAGAGAAGACAGTAAGGAGAAAATAGCTATACCCAAACACCCTAGATCATTTGTACAATGTTATATTGGAGAGGATTAGTTGCTATGTAAAAGTTTCTTAAAAGGAGAATGTTCTGAAGGATGTCAAGATAGTGAGAATTGCAATGGCTCTAGTAGTGTGTCTGGAAGGTGATGTTGAAGAAGTGGATCTTATTTGGGAAAAATTGTATCTTTCTGTTCCCTGACATTAGCAGAATTTTATGTTAAATTGGTCTGAAATTGTGGTGATGCTAATGATGAAATTGTGTATGATTGTACTGTGTATTTGTTTATATTTGTGTGTATTCTAAGTTTAGAGTGTTTGCATGGATTGGAAAAATGAACTAAATTATTATTCTGGGCCAAAGAAGTAGACCAAAGAGCTATGGGATAATTATTGCGGAAGAATATTGTATTTCGAGGAGATAGTGATCCGGCATGGTCAGTAATATCTTGTGAGTGTATGGGAGGCTGTCCTTATTTGATTGGGTTATTCTAGCTTACCTCCAACAGGGAGGAGGACTGAGGTGTGATCAATATCGATACCTGTGAGGTTAATCTGTGAGGCAAAAGAAAGGCAGGAGGGGCCCAAGACACCACCCTCCAAGGACAGATATAATCTCTGTAACTATCTCCTATTCTTTTAGCAGGTGCCCTAATGCCATGTAGCTTTGCTAAGCCAGTTTTATCCCTATGCAGAGACTCTGAAACCTAAGTGGCAAAGATCCTGCAGAGTCTTTTTGACAACACTGCCAGTGGTGAAAGTGGCTGGTGTCCGCCTCCTCATGTAGAGACAGGACCTGCCACAGTGTGCTGAAACATCCCTTGAAGCTGAAGATCCAGGGAAGCAACAAAGGCCAAGAAGCAACAAACCTGCTGCCAATGCACAGGGGAGGGGCCATTGGCCCTGTGCACGCCTATGGAAGAAAAGGAAGGAAAAGAACACTGAATGGGAGGACTGAATGATCATATTGCCTTAATTTGTGTTGACCAGTTACCAGATAATGTGACCAGTTGAACAGTTTCTGTAATTAGTGTTAGGGATATTTGAAGTAAAAGATCCTTAGTTGAACCTGTTGGTATTGTATCCCCCATTGTTGTTTTGCTTCTGTGCCTCTGTATTTTCTGTTTAATGCAATGCATGCATATGGTGATTTATAAAGTTGTGTCATGGATTCTTTAGCTCATTGCCCTTGCTAGAGAATATCAGTCATTTCCCAGGGACGCGCTGGAGAAAGAATTCCAGCGGTCCAAGAGAACAGGAGGGAATGGAAGGGGTTAATTAGCTAACCTATATATTTACCTGAATGTATTGTTAGTCCAGTGAATGTATTAAGTATAAAAGTGCCCCTGTTAAGCTTTTCTGTATGAAACTGCTCTGTAAAGCTGTGAACTTTGATCTGCATTGTACTTCTCTCTGGCAAGCTTTGCCTTACTAAGTGTCTGGAGATAAGAACAGTAGACCTTCCACAGACTGTAGCTGTCCTTGCAGAGAGGAACTGTTGCCTAGGTCAAGAGATAGGATGGCCTTGCTGGAGTGCACATGAACCAACTCTGGCTAAATGTCATTTGCCTTATATGTACAACAGGAAATGTTCCTTATATGGACAAGAGGAAGTTTTCTGGGGTGGGAAGAGAGCCAGAGAACTGTCTATAAGAACTGTCTGAAATTTGACTAGTTTTGTACTTGCTTGGCTATCTAAACACCGAAGTACCTCTGCATGCAGAAATTAAATCTTTTTCTCTCTGAAGCCAGAAGCCTCAGGTTTTTTTTTTTGCTTCCATGTTTTCTCACCGGGCGCAACAATGGGAACCCGTAGGGGCAAATAAGGCTCCAATAGTAGGACTGAAAGTGATCACCTACCTCTAATTGTCTGCACTACTGGACAAAATTCAAGTCAGCGTTCTTACAGGGTAGAAAAGGACATAGATAAAGACAAAGCAAATGAGCCAGTACGGCGCAGGAAAAGATGGACACCTGAGATAGCGATTGCAGCTGAGAATAGACTGAATCTACTAACAGTAATTAAGTTAAGATCAATTATTATCAACAATTCATCTACAGAATCCTCCCTGATGGCTTACGAAAATCTTATTGAGTCCCTGCAGGATGTGGTCTCCGTTAGTATAAACCCAGCAAGCAAGCCTCGAATTGCTAAAGGGCGTTGTTGGTTTGATCAAGAGTGCCGTACAAAGAAGGAAGCTTTAAGGAAGGCCTACTTGGACTATAGAAATGCCGGATTAAAGTACTTACCTCCATTCTATCTTAAAATGAAAAAAGAGTATAAAGCCCTTTTGGCCTCAAAAAAAGGCAGTATAAACAAAATTCCTGGTCCCTGTTACTGAACGCTTCACTAAATAATGAAACGAAACTCTTTTGGCAACTGGTCTCCAACTCAATGAAAAACAGCTCCCCAGCACCTACATGTGCCATTCCAGCTCAAGTTTGGGAGAACCACTTTAGAAACATATTTATGGAAAACACAAACCTCCCTTCCAGCTTCCAGGATGTTGACAGGGCTAAATTGGCACTGCTTCCACATTGGAGACATGTTACAGTGGAGGAAGCCTATACATTAATTGAGACTCTGAAGAAGGGCAAGGCTCCGGGAAAAGACTTGATCCCAGCGGAACTGATTACATCAAATCAGCACTGGTGGGCTCCACTTCTGGCGGCTCTTTTCACAACAGTAAACAACTCGGGCAAGGTACCACATAGCTGGAAACATGCTATAGTCGTTCCAATCTTTAAGAGAGGACACCCAAATGTACCCTCCAATTACAGGCCAATTAGCCTGCTTTCAGTAATTGGGAAGTTGTATGCTCGTCTCCTCAGTAGCAAACTGACAATGTTTCTAAATGAATATAACATTCTATCTGAAGCCCAGGCAGCCTTTCGCGAGAACCATTCAACATCAGACCACTGTCATATGCTGTCCTTCTTAGCTGAAAAGTATAACAAGCACCTACAGAGCAAACTTTTCGTGGCCTTCATGGATCTGAAATCAGCATTTGATTCAATCCCCAGATCCCTGCTATGGTCCAAATTAGATTTGATACTTCAGGATAAAAGACTTCTCTTCCTTATAAAAGCTCTGTATAATGGAACCAAACTGCAGGTCAGATGCGGTCGACAGGGACAGCTTTCGAACAACATTGAGATGGCTAGGGGGGTGAGACAGGGATGTATCCTGGCCCCCACCTTGTTTAGCCTGTTCTTAAACGACCTAGAAGAGAGCCTAATGGACCCAGATGGACACCTTCCCAAAATAGGAACGAGACGGACCCCCTTGTTGCTATATGCAGATGATGCAGCCATCATCTCACGTTCTAGACCAGGATTGAAACATCTGCTAAGGAAGTTTTCCGATTATTGTATTGAAAATGGCTTATCCATTAACTATGGGAAATAAAAAATATTAGTATTTGAAAGAAGCTTCTCCCGGTTTAACTGGGTGCTGGATGGCCATAACCTTGAACAGGTTAAGTATTTCAGCTACCTAGGGCTTACATTCCACCATACAAGATCATGGAGATTCCATTGGCAAACTTCCCTTCAAAAGGCAGAGATCACAAAGCTAGCCATAAGCAGATTCTTTTTCACAAAGGGCGGCAAGTTTGTACCAGCAGCCTTAAGGGTTTTCAACGCAAAATCCGTTCCCCAACTCCTGTACGCCGCAAATGTCTGGTATATTGGGGACCTGCCTAAGCTAGATGGCTTTCAAGCAAAAATTTTACGATCTTTGCTTCAGGTACCCAACTGTGTCCCCAACTCTATACTTTTGTTAGAAGCTGGTGAATGCCCAATTACAACTAAGGCATGGTGGGCTGCATTAAAACACTGGCTCAAGGTTGCAGTGTTTGAGCTAGGGGAGGGTCTGTACAAACATCTGAACAATGAGGAGTACGTCAGCAATTGGCAGAAAACCATGGTTAGAAAAACCACCTCCATTGGCCTGGCACCCCCCCCAGCTCTATTGCCTGGGATATGAAGGTGCCCTAAAAACTCTAAAGCAAAGACTCTGGGATATTGCACACGGTGAACTGCAGTGTCGCTCACACACAGTCTGTAGTCCGCTGGCAGTGGGACTGCAGTATGGGCATGCCTTTAGGATGACAGCTTATATTAAAAATCTGACAGTTCCTAATTACCGAAGGCTATTTACAAAAGCCAGACTTAACGTCTTCCCTTCTGCTGTGTTGGACGGCAGATTGAGAGGAGTTCCTTATCAGGATAGACTGTGTTCGTGTGCCCAAGACATTGACTCTGTAAAGTATATTTTGCTGCACTGTGTGAAATTCGAGCAAGCCAGGGCTGAACTGATATTACCCCTGTTAAGACTTTCCCCGGGAAAATCAGAGGCTTACTATGTCAGGTTCCAACTGGAAGACCAGATAAATGATAGAACATTAGCAGTGGCGAAGTTTCTATCGGTGGTGGCAAGAACAAATGATCTCTCTTCCTAAGTCTGTACATAATGTTTATATAACCCGAAGGCGGGCTGTCAAAACTGTGTACCGTTTTATAATGAATTGTTGGGTCTCTGGACCGTAATAAAGATTTTATTTATTAAAATATATCTAAATTACAGAGTGAACTAATTCAACCCAAGAAGAATATTATATCCAAAATGTATAGATTGTTGCTGGAATGGGAGCTAAAAGATGAAAATACAAAAGAGGTGATGATCAAATGGGCAAGGGATATTGGTCACATAATTGAGCTTGACAGATGGGAGAGGTTATGGAGGAGAAATCTGCATTTTAAAGCCAGCTGAACAATAAAAGAAAATATGCTCAAGATGATGTACCGATGGTACATCACTATGGAAAAATTATCAAAAATTTACAAAAATCAATCTAATCTGTGTTGGAAGTGCAAAAAGGAGGTAGGCACATTTTACCATTTATGGTGGGGATGCAAGGTTACCAAAACATTCTGGGACGAAATATATGATGAGTTAAAAAGATTATTCAAAATTACATTCACAAAGAAACCAGAAGCCTTTTTATTAGGATTAATTTCGGATGAAATCCCCAAAAATAATATCAATGTATTCTTATATGCCACAGCTGCGGCGAGGTTGTTGTTGTTCAGTCGTTCAGTCGTGTCCGACTCTTCGTGACCCCATGGACCAGAGCACGCCAGGCACGCCTATCCTTCACTGCCTCTCGCAGTTTGGCCAAATTCATGTTAGTAGCTTCGAGAACACTGTCCAACCATCTCATCCTCTGTCGTCCCCTTCTCCTTGTGCCCTCCATCTTTCCCAACATCAGGGTCTTTTCCAGGGAGTCTTCTCTTCTCATGAGGTGGCCAAAGTACTGGAGCCTCAACTTCAGGATCTGCCCTTCCAGTGAGAACTCAGGGCTGATTTCTTTGAGGATGGATAGGTTTGATCTTCTTGCAGTCCATGGGACTCTCAAGAGTCTCCTCCAGCACCATAATTCAAAAGCATCAATTCTTCGGCGATCAGCCTTCTTGATGGTCCAGCTCTCACTTCCGTACATCACTACTGGGAAAACCATAGCTTTAACTATACGGACCTTTGTCGGCAAGGTGATGTCTTTGCTTTTTAAGATGCTGTCTAGGTTTGTCATTGCTTTTCTCCCAAGAAGCAGGCGTCTTTTAATTTCGTGACTGCTGTCACCATCTGCAGTGATCATGGAACCCAAGAAAGTGAAATCTCTCACTGCCTCCATTTCTTCCCCTTCTATTTGCCAGGAGGTGATGGGACCAGTGGCCATGATCTTAGTTTTTTTTATGTTGAGCTTCAGACCATATTTTGTGCTCTCCTCTTTCACCCTCACCGGCGAGGTTATTAATTGCCAAAAATTGGAAAGGGGAGAAAATCCCAACAATATCAGAGTGGAGAAATAAAATGTGTGAATTGGTAGACATGGCAAAATTAACGGCAAATATCAAAGGCCAATCAAACAAAGAAATAACAAAGGAATGGGAAGGAGTGAAAGATTATACACTGCTCCGGAATTGATATTTTGGTGGATTTGGAGTAAATCGTGCAGGGGAAAATAAGAAGGAAATTAAAAGTTATAGGATAATGATATTGAAAGTAGCAACACAACTAAGAAAGAGAAAGTAAAATATTGAGTAAATGAAATCACGCATGGGCGATGGGGGAGTGGGGAGGGTGGGATAATGGGAATAATATAATTTAATGTATTGGACTTTTTGTGTTTGTTTCTGGCTTTATTTTTTCTTTTTTGTAAGGATTTGAAGTTGAATAAATAAAGATTATTGTCAGGGAACTGTCCTCAATGCAGCGCAAGGTGGTGGAAGGGCACTCCGGATGCTACAGAGAGCCCCAGTCCCACCTTGCCAGCAGCTCCTCCTCTGGTAGTGAAAGGAGCGGTGAGACGTCCAGCAAAGAGGGGAAGTCACAGTGGAAAGGGAGTAGAGGCTCTGGGGATGCAACAGAGACCCAGCACTCCCACAGTCCCGAGGGCGATACAGGGGGAACACAATTTCCATCACCCCAAAGACTTTGTGGCGTGAAAAGAAAGGCTGGAAGGCGGGGTTTTCGCATACCGAAACTCTTTTGTTGGGGTTAGAACCGGAAGGGGCCATTCCCGGATTCTGACGCCGCTTGATACAGACATGAACTTTTTAGCTCTGCACTGTACATAGTTTGCACAATAAAACCTTTAAAGGAAACACCAGAGTCCTGGCTGCTTACTCATGAGCAACTAATTGAGAACCTGTGTGGCTTTTGGTTTTAACTGGAAAAGCCTTAAAACCAGTTTAGCACTTGGAGTGGTGTCCAGCAACGCTTCCTTCTGCGTTCTCCTGCTTCTCCAGTGCTTTAGCAGTGTTTCTGTTCAGACTTCTAAGTTCTTCTTCTTCGTGCGCAACGGTATGTGTGCCTTTCGTGCCAGCAATTAAACTCCCACAAAGTCTGGCTTGATTAAAGCAAGTAAGCTTTATTTACAAGCATATAAATCATAGCCACTTTCCCAGAGAGTGGGAGGCCATCATCTTTTTTTTTTTTAATAAAAATTTATTGGATTTTCCAAATTAAACCAAATACAAATATATACCCCATACAAGACAACACAATACACCCAATACACACACATTTATTAAAATCCTTTACATCTTTAACTCTTAAACTTGGGACTTCCTCATGCCCTCTCTAATGCGTTCAATTCTAATCTTCTTCAGTAACTTTATAACATTTAGTCCGGTCAATATACAAAATAACCTGGGCAAAATTGCAACATAAACGCTATTAATGGCATTTTTATGAGAATTGGGTGTAGAATAACATATAAAAAATTAGACAAAATTAAATGACAGGAACACTGTGAAATCGTGATTTCAAAATGGCCGACCTGCTGTATCAATTGTATTGTATTTCGATTAGTTTTCTAAACTTAATTGTGTGTATCCTATGTTTTTTAATTGTTGTTACCAAACGTCAGGGAAAATAATACAAAGTTGTCATTGATCTAGTTATTAGGCTACGTAATTTCTGTATTTAAATGTTTGCTATAAACAACAAAGTGAAAGCAATGGTACATTGTAACAAGGTCACAATAAAGCGCTTGAACCAGAACTTTTATTATGTATTACAAATAACGAAAGCAGACATCAGTCATCCATATCATCTTCTATATCAGAACAATGTTCAATCAACAACACATTTTCACAACCAATGGTCTGGAACTGACCACAAGCTGTTGAACATGGAAAACTATTTTTTTTGCACGTGCAACGGAATGTACAACAACCAGTGCTGCAGTTACAGTGGATAACTTTCAAAAGACTTTCAGGTGCAGGGGCCATGTCTGACATCACAGGGTGAAGCTGGTTTTCCTCCTTTATCATCCAACCCCAGTCATTAGGTCGTAAACCCTCTTTGTGGCATGACCATTCCATTATCTGGTAATATGATCAAAAACTATGGAATTTTGTTGCAGATGTAGTTGGTGGTAGACGTTCTGGTGCAATGAAAGAGTTTGCTGATGTTACTTTGTCCACTAGTATGCGATGTCATTATGTTCCAAGGGTATCATCAACTTTTCCACCAAAAAGTATAACCATCGCCTTCTGACCAGCATCTTCTATATTGATATGTAACTGATCTTTCAAACAAAATGCCAATGCTAATTCACGAAGTCGATTATCTGCGATAAGTTTGTTGAAACATTTGCCTTTTCCTATCCCAAATAATCTGGATGTGCTGTCACAGCAATACAAGCAATAATGTCAAATGTGTGGTTTGGATTTTTTCCTTGTTTATCACTTCAAAAATACAAATTAAATTCCGTTTGATGGTTAGCATGGTACAGGAGTAGAATCAATAAATCGGAATCTTCTCCAATCACAGTAGTAGTTTGGAACTGAGGTGATGCCCCAGCTGCCTTCACAATTTCAACATCAGCATCTCCTTCACCTAGCACAACAGTGCATCCTTGTCTCTTCAAATGTTCAGCTATGAGAAGAATGATTCGCTGTTTGTTACATTCATTGGAAAGAAAGTTGTCTTGTTTTAATATGAATTTAGTTTGTGGAGAGAAGTGTACTTCAGGGCTAGAGAACATAGATTTCCAACATTTTGAGTCATATCTTTAATGGATGGGATGTTTTCATAGCTGTCAAAGACAATAATAGCTTTCCCATAATGACGAGTTGTAAAATTCACATAAGAACATGCTATGTCATCATACCTGTTGTCTTTGTCCATGGAGCATAGACAGCATCTTAAAAAGCAGAGACATCACCTTGCCGACAAAGGTCCGTATAGTTAAAGCTATGGTTTTCCCAGTAGTAATGTATGGAAGTGAGAGCTGGACCATAAAGAAGGCTGATCGCTGAAGAATTGATGCTTTTGGTGCTGGAGGAGACTCTTGAGAGTCCCATGGACTGCAAGAAGATCAAACCTATCCATCCTTAAAGAAATCAGCCCTGAGTGCTCACTGGATGGACAGATCCTGAAGTTGAGGCTCCAGTACTTTGGCCACCTCATGAGAAGAGAAGACTCCCAGGAAAAGACCCTGATGTTGGGAAAGATGGAGGGCACAAGGAGAAGGGGACGACAGAGGATGAGATGGTTGGACAGTGTTCTCACAGCTACCAACATGAGTCTGACCAAACTGCGGGAGGCAGTGGAGGATAGGGGTGCCTGACGTGCTCTGGTCCATGGGGTCACGAACAGTTGGACACGACTGAACGACTGAACAACAACAAATGTCATCATACGTTTCATGCTTCTTCCATTTAAGGCAATGCAGCAGTGGACCACCATCTAACACGAATTGATCACTTCTTGGAACGTAATCGGTACTACAACTATTCTGTTTCTGCATCACATATTTTTTGATAACATGTACTATCTGTGGCTTGTCAGCCTTCCTGGGTATAGAGCATGATTTGAACAATGAAGGTGGGTATGAGCACAATTCATACTGCAGCACTTCTTCAAAATTTAGTTTGCCTGTGTTAACAATGTCCAATAGCCTTTGAAACAGCAATGCTGGGTCAATCGTTCTTTCATCATCTCCAGGAATTTTCAGTGCAGCAGAGAACGCTAATGTTTTAACTTTGTCAGAACGCTTACATTTATATGCAAAAACTTCTTGGTCAATAAGTTTAGCTACAATGACCTTACCAACTTCTTGCAATTCATGCACATTAACATTTGCCAAATCTGCAGTTACACCTGTTACAATATTACACAGACTTGACTCGGGTGTAAATGGCGAGAATGCTTGCAACTTGCTCAATACCAGTTGTGAATCACTTTTGTCTCTAATCAGTCTTGCACTAGATAGTTCCTTGTGTTGTTCACTTGATGAATATGACACATTGGTAAACTCCTGCATAGCTAGATTATACCCTGACGATACAGGCAATGATAACGACCAAACTGCTCTCTGAACGCCAGTCAATCCACTTCCTCTGGTCAAACCCCCTGTAGTTTTAAGAGAGCGCATCAGACATTGTTCGATTACTAAGTCAGAACCCAATCCTGCCCAGTACCGTTCACTTCTGCGTATCACATGAAATCCTTTTACAAACATTGCAGAAACAGTCGCATTTGTTGTTGGCAACAGAATTATATTCTGCAAATATAGGTATGCTGATTTCAAGTAATTATGGTGACCCGTAGCTGCAAAAATGGGTAGACACTGATGTATGGCATCAATATGCATTTTCCATGAACCAGTTCTATCTGCTGTGATGAGTTTTCTAGCAAGATCAACCATATTTTGATACTTAAGCCATAGTTTACTTGTTGCTGAGTTTGCTTTCAGTTCGCTCTTCTTTGCATCCAATGCACAGCTTATGTGTATCATAGTCTGTGAAGAATCCACTTCTTCTATAGTTTTGTTACAGGACACTAGTGAATCATACAGTGCAGAAGCTTATTTTAAGACCTGGGGGAATTCTGAATGATCTTCAATTATCTGCAACATTATTTCAGCACTTAAGCATGAATCGAGAATCAAATGTCCACGAAAAGCTCTTGATACTGATTTCCCATTTAACATATGCACTACTGTATTTCTTTCTTTAAGGCCCAATCCTGCCATGAGTGTACCAATGGCCCCAAGAAGATTCATGAAAGTATGAAAGGAACCAAGCAATAGAATGATGTCCTTGAGAGCACTACCATCACATGATGAATGAACTATTTGTGATGCTTTCCAAAAGAGTGGCTGATCAAATGTTATGATAGTTGGTATATTGTGCTTAAGAGCTAAATCTCGTAGGTATGTTAAGGTAGACAGGATGCAAGTCATTTCAGTGGGCTTCATATCAATGATAGGTAGGAAAAGTACTGATGATTTCTCAACTTTCTGGTTGTTTTGGTTATTATGTATTAAGTGCATCATTCCAGACCAGCCAGGCATTGGTTGTTCAAAGTTCCTTGACAGTTTCCACAGCAGATCTACTTTGACATTTGTGGGATAGATATCAGGCAATATTTTAAACTTAATGCCTCTGAGAGTACTGGATGCAAATCGATATTCATGAATGTTGATAGATGCAGCAGCTTTTAAGTCACAGCTCAATATATTATTTCTTGGAATACAACGAGAAAAGGTTTTTGCTGGGGTTATTGCTGCTATCATCCCCATACCATGGAATGTGTTCTCACCAACAGTGTAAGAATATTGTGATCAATATTGTCCGCAGCTAGAAGAACGTGACTGTTTTCAACATTTTCTAATATGTCAATAATTAAAAAACATAGGATACAAACAATTGAGTTTAGAAAACTAATCGAAATACAATACAATTGATACAGCAGGTCAGCCATTTTGAAATAACGATTTCACAGTGTTCCTGTCATTTAATTTTGTCTAATTTTTAATATGTTATTCTACACCCAGTTCTCATAAAAATGCCATTAATAACGTTTATGTTGCAATTTTGCCCAGGTTCCAGCATTTTTTTTTGTAGTTTGCCCGGACTAATTGTTAAATCTAGTTTCTTTCAACTAATCTTAATCTTATAATTATAATCAACTTAGGAACCTTTGCCGGACTGGGAGCCAGTCACCTGCCCCGAAGTTGAAACCCTCATAGATCAATTTAAAACGGGCAAGGCTCCTGGAGACGATCTTATATCTATCGATGCCATTAAAGCTAACAAAGATTGGTGGATTCCACCCTTAGCGGCCCTCTTTACATATATAAACACCACAACAAAATTCCCTCCAAGCTGGAACTCTGCCTTGATTGTATTAATCCATAAGAAAGGACCACGTACAGAGCCAAGCAATTTTAGACCGATTAGCCTGTTAAATGTCATCGGGAAGATCTATGCTAGATACCTGCTAACCAAGCTTTTAAACTGGATGGAGAGTAACAATATTATTGCTGATGAACAGGCCGCCTTTCGCCCTGGAAGATCCACAACTGACCAGATATTAATATTGAACCACCTAGCTGAAAAGTACGCAGACAAAACTCCTAAAACCCTGCATGTGGCCTTTATTGACTTTAAACAGGCCTTTGATCGGATTTCCAGAAAAAAGCTATGGACAAAACTGACTGCTACAACAATTGATCGTCGTCTTCTCCTTCTGATAATTAATCTCCACTCGAACACCTTCCTGAGAGTCAGGATAGATAACAAGGGTTTAGTTTCTAACCCTATTGCCACCTCCAGGGGAGTAAGACAGGGCTGCCTTTTGGCCCCTGCTCTGTTCAACTTTTATCTTAATTCATTGGTGGCCCATATGGCCAACAATGCTTACCATCCTCCCAAATTAGCTGGCCGGCCTCTAAATGTCCTCCTGTACGCAGATGATGCCGCACTTTTGGCTAGATCCCCGATTGGGTTGAGGAGAATGTTAGTAGCACTTCATGAATACTGTGTACAACATGAGCTGCAACTAAATTATGCTAAGACTAAGGTTATGGTTTGCTCTGCTCGACCAAAATTGCTCTCGTGGTCAATGAATGGTATTACACTGGAACAGGTTAACAGCTTTAAATATTTGGGCCAAGTGATCCGATCAAATAGGTCCTTTGTAGCTCATAAAGAGTATATATTTGCTAATGCCTCTAAAGCAGCCATGATGATCAGATCTTTATATGCTAAGAACCAGGCCCAATCTGTGAAAGTTGCCTTGAGGCTCTTTCAAATGAAAGTTCTCCCTCTTATGTTGGCGGGCATATCTTTGGGAACACGCAGGGACTTTCTTAGATTGGAAGCTGTCCAAACTCGATTTCTCAGAGCTATTCTCAGGATTCCCCCGTCTGTAGCGGGTGCAGTCATGAGATTAGAAGTGGGTTGGCAAGCCTTTCGATATGTGGCCCTAAAGACCAAGCTTTGGTTATGGCTTAAACTTTGTTTTAACCCGGTAGGCATGGCACCCCTGATACTAAGGGATGATTTCCAATCTATGTGGGAAAAAGAGATTTTAAACGAAGTGCAGACTTGCGGACTGTCACAGCTCTTTCTGGAGTCCATGACATTCTCTCATGCCAAAGCTGTGATCTCTCAAAGACTGAGGGACATTGCAAGACAAGAGGACATTGCTTGGGTGAAACCAGGGATGTTTTTGGGGGAGCAGATCTTCCGGAATTCACCAGCCCCTTACCTGGTGGAAATCCAATATGTAGAATATCGCAGACTCCTCACAGCAGCAAGATTAAACGTCCTGGAAACAGAGGTCCTGTTGGGAAGATATAAGGGAGTCCCATATGCTCTGAGGGTCTGTCCCTGTGCCTCGGGAAAGGTTGAATCAACCGAACACATTCTCCTGACCTGCCCATTTTATGTTGCTCTTAGACAGAAACTGATAGCTCCACTCTTAGGCCACCTTAGCCTGGTAGATGGAGAATGTCAGGTTTCGTTTTTGCTGAATAATTTTACTGGCACCACAACTTTTGAGGTGGCCAAATTTCTTTTTTTGGCCCTTAAACAGCGTAAGGTCAAAATCGATGGTATCGATATGGGTTTTTATGTATAATTTACTTTTACTGTATGTTTTAGTGTAAACCCCTCTGAGTTGTCTCAGGTTTTTAAAATTTGTATGGATGATTGTGTTCTGACTGACGGTCGAATAAATTGTTATTGATTGATAATCAACTTATCTTAAATCATAAAACTTGTTCTTATCAAATAAAACATCAACTTTCAATTCTTCGCTTCTTATATCCTATCTTCTCTTAACTCAGTTAAACTGTTGCTCTTATTACTTCCAATTCCATTCTTAAAAATGTTAAAATCAACCTATTTTAACCAAATCCTAAGTATTTCTTCTGTTCTCAAAGTCCTTTTTCCCCCTCTGATGTCGGAGTTCCATGGTCAGCAGTCCTAGTAAAACTCTTAAACACTTTACCCCACCCCCCTCCTCACCATCTTCCCCCTTCCCATTATAACCTCACCACAGCCCCCCCCCAACTTTTCCCCAGCCCAGGTTCTTCTTGTCTCAAAATGTTACCAGTTCTTTCTTCTTCCAGAATGTCACATTTTCCTTGATACGTACTAACCAAAACATTGTCATAAAGCATCTTTCCATCATTCTCCAGTTCAAATTGTATTTCCCAAAGTTTTTGTTGCAATGTTTCTGAGCTGCCACCCCAGAAACCTGTTAAACTGTCTCGGTTATCAGTTTCCGAACTCTCACATCCAAGAAACTGTTCTTTATATTGTGCTTGTTTTTTCCCTTGTTCAGATGTGTTCTTTGGGATATAGTTCTCTCCATTTATTTCTTTAAATAGTTCATCAGAATGGTTCTTCCACGTTCTCCGCAGCTGATTAAACTTGTCAAGGACATTCTTTTGTAAAAGTTGTAATTCCAACAGTACTTTCCTCTGCGCTGAGGTCATTGTTGGGTCTGGGAGGACTGTGGGAACCAAGCAGTCAGGAGTAGGCAGGAAATAACAAAGTTCAGTACTTTTCCAAGCTCACTTCCCAGGTCTCAGCCGCCATTTCCCCCTTAATCAGAGGGTAAATCTTCTATCTCTATCTTTACTGTCCAACAGAAGGAATAAATCGAAATTCTCAGTCTCACCCCTAACTGGGGTTTCTTAGGTATCCAGAATCAGAATCAACATAAAGCGTTAAATCAGTCTTAAATAGCAACAGCCATATCCGGTGTTACTTTAATCTTGCCGCAACAGGGAGAGATGGACTTCCTCTTTTTTTTAATATTTTATTAATCATTTGTACAGTTTTTTACAGATATATACGGTAAGTGTTCCAAATAAAAATAAAAATAAAAATTTTAAACATAAAACTATTATCGCCTTTTGTTATCATTTTGCTCAATTTTTGTTCAAATTCTCCTTACACTTTAACTTTATCTTATACATACAATTGAATAATTACACAAAGAAATAAAAAAAAGAAAAGAAAAAAAAGAAAAAAAGAAAAAAGAAAAATCACCCCCCACCACCCCAATTGACTTCCTGTCGCCCCAAACATATAGCCAAGTCGTACTTATGAGCGTTGGTCGACGAGTCTACATATCATCATTTCATCATCATTTCACTACAATATCAACCGGTACCTTATTATCATATTAACTTCCTCTTTTTATCTCCAAGACTATTGAAAGGCTGGCATAACAATTTGTCCTTTAGTGTATTTTTGTACATAAGTTATATAAGTACCCCATTTTCCTTGGAACTTTTGCTTTGATCCTCCTCTCAGATTATTGGTTAACTGAGCCATTTCGGCGAGTTCTTGTAACTCGCTTTGCCATTCACTCACTAAAGGCGGTTCTTGCTCTTTCCATTTTTTAGCAATTAAAATTCTTGCACCCGCCGTGGCATAGAGAAAAACCTCTCTCAGTTTCACTGGAATTCCCATGTCCACAATACTTAATAAGAAGGATTCGGGTTTTTTAGGAAAGGTAATTCCAAACATTTTCTTAAGCTCTTCATAGATCGAACCCCAAAACTTTCTTATTTTTTGGCAGGCCCACCACATATGAAATAAATCTCCGTTATTACCCCCACATCTCCAACACACACTACTAGAACCTTTATAAATTTTTGCCAATCTTGAAGGAGTAAGGTACCATCTGTGTTGCGCTTTCATCATATTTTCTTTTATTCTAATAGAATTTGTAAAGTTCATGGTGACCCTCCACAGATGTTCCTATTCCTCCATCATTATTGGTCGCCCAATATCTTGGGCCCATCTCACCATAGATGGCTTCACTGTCTCCTCCATAACCTCCCATTCCAGTAATAGTTGATAGGCTTTTGAAATTACTTTTTTGTTGTTATTTATTATCTCAGCCTCCAATCTTGTTATTTCTTTGGGGAACCCTATCTTTTTTTTTCGTAGTCTTTTTATTAATTTTCACAAATGTACATTATATTTACAACTTGTTACATATAAATTGTCATATGTTTTGGCCTCTTCAGGCCTGAACTTCCAACAATCCTTCCGTCTGGTTTCAACAATACAAATCTTTGTTTTTATATTTATTCTGTAAATTATTGCTTTTATTTTCTTATCTTAAATACTTTATCTTTGTTCATCATACAATAATAATCATTTTTGACTACAAAGCTTCCTGTAATCCTATCAACGTATTCATTTGTGTATATTTCTTTAAATAATTTGTAAATTTTTTCCAATCTTCAATAAATTTTTGGTCTCGCTGGTCTCTGATTCTCCCTGTCATTTTATCTAACTCCGCGTAGGTCATCATTTTCAAAACCCATTCCTCTTTTGTCGGCGAAATTTCCTGTTTCCAATTTTGGGCCCATAAGATTCTGGCTGCTGTTGCCATATATTGAAACAATTTTATATCATCTCTTTTAATTCCTATACCTGTTATACCCAATAGTAAAGACTCTGGCTTTTTAGCAAAATTATATCCTAATATCGTTTTCATCTCATTGTAAATTTCGTTCCAATAACTCTTAACTTTTTGGCACTCCCACCACATGTGGTAGAAGGTTCCCACCTTTTCTTTACATTTCCAGCATTTGTTGTTACCCTTATGCATTTTTGCCAGTTTTGCTGGCGTTATATACCATCTGTACCACATCTTGAACATATTTTCTTTTAATGTGTTACATGCCGTAAATTTTGAACCTTCTCTCCAGAGTCTTTCCCAATCTGTCATCATGATATTATGCCCAAAGTCCATTGCCCATTTAACCATAACCGATTTCACCTCCTCATCTTTCAATTCCCATTCCAGTAAATTTTTATACATTTTGGACAATATTTTGTGATTATTGCTAAGTATTTCTATCTCAAATCTTGATTTAACATCGCTAAAGCCATTTTTCTTCAAATCATTTCTAAATATTTCATTTATTTGATGATAGTGTAGCCAATCCTTTACATATTCTTTGACTTCTTCATATGGTCTTAGTTTCCAATTCGCTCCATCTTTTTTGATTAGTGTTTCGTATGTTGGCCAGTTCTCTGTCATATTTGTCTTTTTTAGGGACATCATCTCCAGTGGTGAAAGCCACTTTGGAGTCTTTCTTTCTAACAGATTTTTGTATCTCTCCCATACCTCATATAGGGGTTTTCTGAATACGTGGTTTCCAAATCCTTTGTGTACCTTGATCTTATTTTGCCATAGGTAGGCGTGCCAGCCATACCTATTATCATGGCCCTCTAAATCTAATAAGTTTGTATTTTTTAATGTTTTCCATTCCTTGATCCAGCATAGGCATGACGCTTCGTAGTATAATTTCAAGTCCGGGAGTGCAAACCCCCCTCTATCTTTGATGTCAGTTAATAATTTAAATCTAATTCTTGGTTTTTTTCCTTGCCAAATGAATCTCGAAATTTTCCTTTGCCAATCTTTAAAAATTGCTACTCCTTTAATTATAGGTATCGTCTGAAATAAAAATAACATTTTTGGTAATATGTTCATTTTAATTGCCGCTATTCTTCCTAATAGCGATAGTTTTAATTTTTCCCATGTTTCCAGATCTCCCTTTATTTTGTTCCAGGCCAAATCGTAGTTATCTTGAAAAAGGTTAATATTTTTGTTCGTCAACCAGATCCCTAAATATTTAACTTTTTTGGCTACTTCTATTTCTGTTAGATCCTCTAATTTTTTAATTTTCTCGTTGTCCATATTTTTAGTCAACATTTTTGTTTTTTTCTTATTTAATTTAAATCCCGCGAGTTGGCCAAACTCTTCAATTTCTTGCAATGCGGCATTAGTACTTTCTTCTGGCTCCTCCAATGTCAAAACCAGATCGTCCGCAAAGGCTTTTACTTTATGTTGTTTTTTCCCAATTGTTATTCCTTTGATCTTCTCAGATTCTCTTATACTTTTTAATAGAATTTCCAGTACTGATATAAATAATAATGGCGATAATGGGCAACCTTGTCGTGTTCCTTTAGAAATTTCTATGTTTTCTGATACCACATTGTTTATTATTAATTTTGCTTTTTGTTCCTTATATATTGATTTGATACTTCTTAATATTTGTTCTCCAATATCCATTAATTCCAGATTCTTTATCATAAAGTCCCATTCAACGTTATCAAACGCTTTTTCTGCGTCTATAAATATCATCACGGCCTCCTTTTCATTCCTGACAGACAGGTATTCTATTATGTTTACTATATTTCTTACATTGTCTTTTAGTTGTCTGCCAGGCAAGAAACCGGCCTGATCTTCATTAATGGTCTTATTTAATATTCTCTTCATGCGGTTTGCTATTATACTTGTAAAGATTTTGTAATCTGTGTTTAATAATGATATTGGTCTGTAGTTCTTAATCTGTAATGTGTCTGAGTCTGGTTTGGGAATCAAAGTTATGTAAGCTTCCTTCCATGTCTGTGGTATCTCTCCTCTTTCCCATATATTATTCAATACTGCACTAAATGGTTCTATAAGAATACTACTGATTTTCTTATAATATTTCGCTGTGAATCCATCTGGCCCTGGTGATTTTCCACTTTTTAGGCCCTTTATCGCATTTAATATTTCTTCTTTACTAATTTTCTCATTTAATTGGCTTTTCATTTCTGTTGTGATTTTCTGCACCCCTTTCCGATTTAAATATTCTTCGATTTTATCTATTTTTATTTTCCCTTTATTTTTATATAGTTGTCTGTAAATTTTTTCGAATCCTTTTCTTATTTCCAATGGGTTTTCAATTTCCTTTTCCTCAATTTTAATCTTGTTTATAACACTTTGTTCCTTCCTTTTCTTTATTTGCCAAGATAACCATTTTCCCGGTTTATTCGCATGTTCAAAGGTCTTCTGCCTCATCCATTTTATTTTCCTCTCTACCTCTTGGTTTATAATCAATGCAAATTGACTTTGTAATATTTTTATATTTTGATTTGCTTTCTGATCATTCGGTTTGGACGCCAATATTTTCTCATTTTCCATAATTTGTTTCAAGATGTTTTCCTTTTCCTTCTCTTTAAACTTTTTTTTGAAACTATTTTTCTGTATGAAGAATCCCCTCATTACTGCTTTGCTGGTGTCCCATACAATATGTTCTTTTGTTTCTTTGTTTCTATTTAATTCAAAAAATTCTCTTAATTTCTCTTTAGCTTCATCTTCTATTCTTTGGTCGTCCAGCAGATTTTCATTAAGCCTCCATCTAAATGATCGTTCTTCCAGTCCTTTTATTTCAAAATATATTGGATTATGATCCGATAGAGTCCTTGGTAAAATTTCAATTTTTTTTATTCTTGGCATCATTTCTTTTGAGCTTATTACATAATCGATTCTTGCATTTGATTGTTTTGCCTCCGAATGATGTGTATATTCTTTTTCTAGTGGATGTTTTAATCTCCAGGTATCAACCAAATTGCAGTTCTCCATCATTGAGAAAAAGGTTTTAGGCAATTTTCCATCTTTCGTTTCTGTTTTTTTTCTACTTCTATCCATTTCTAAAGAAATTACTCCGTTCATGTCTCCTAATATTATTATTTTTTGGTCCATATATTCTAATAATTTTTCTTCCAATCCTTCGTAAAATTTTGATTTATTTCCATTGGGTGCATAGATTCCAACAAGAATTATCTTTTCTCCTTGCGTTTTGATCTGTACTGCTATTATTCTGCCTTCATCGTCTTTGAATAGTTGTTTGGCCTCAAGATGTTGTTTTATATATAGGACTACTCCCCTTTTCTTAGTCTTGTCCGATGTTACAAATTCATTTCCTAATTTCTTTTTAATCAGTATTTTCCTGTGTTTTTTTGCAATATGTGTTTCTTGCAGACATATAATGTCGAGTTTTTTCTTCTGTAATATATGTTCAATCTTGTTACGTTTTGATTTTTGGTTTAATCAGTTTACGTTCCAATTCCATATCCTTAGTGTCATCTTTCAAATATATAGATGTATATATATATAAGTACTGATCTTCTTTCTTTGTTTTACTGTTCCTCTTGTTCTTCTTTTTCTTCCTCTTCCTCTTGTAGTTCCTCTTCTTCTTTGTTGCTGTCTCCTTCCTCTTCCTCTTCTTCTCCCGGTAGCGGTGCTGCTGTTGCTCCTTCTAGTCTCGGTAGCGGTGCTGCTGTTGCTCCTTCTAGTATTTCTTCCTTTTTTTCTAGTTCTTTGTACCTCCTCAGGAATTTAGTCACTTCTGGTAATCCTTTTAATTTATGCTTTTTCTCTTTGTAATAAAAAGAAATCCCTTCCGGGAATTCCCATTTGAAGTCGATTTTGTTCCTTCTGAGTATCTGTGTTAATCGTTTATATTTCTCCCTTTTTTTCAGCAGGTGCATGGGGATATCTTTAAATACTATTGTCATTGTATTGTCCATGTAGATTTTCTTTTCTCTGTTTTTCATAAGTATTAGGTCTCTCATTCCTCTATCTTTAAATATAATTAAACAATCTCCAGGAAATTTCTTTCCTTTTCTACTTTTTGTTTTTATTCTAAAGACGTTTGTAACATTTTCTGCAAATTCTTCCTTTTCCATCTCTAGCCATGCAGCTAGTTCGGTAATAATTTTTTCGGCGATATTCTCTCCCACTGTTTCTGGGATCGATCTCAGTCTTAGATTTTTTTCTCTCAATCTCATGTCCTGCATTGCAATCATATCCAGCATGTCTTCCTGTGTTCTGCTTACTTCTAGTATTGCGTTACTTAGTTTATCATCTTCTTTTCTTAACTCCTTTATATCTTTTTGCGTACGTTTCACCCCTTCTTCCACTTTTTGTGTTTTCTTTTCCACCTCTTGAACCTGTAATTTTAATTCTTTAACCGTCATATCCCACTTTTGTTCCATTTTTTCTAATTTATCTTCCACACTTTGTTTTGTATCTTTAATATCTTTTTTTAGCTCTGCTGACATTTTTATGATTTCCTTTGAGTCTTCTTGTTTTGAGCCACGTCTGTCTCCTGGTGTTGCTGAGCCTTTTACTCCATTTCTTTTATCAGCCATTTTCCTTCTTTTATTTATTTTGTGTCTAACGCTGTTTTGCTTTATTGACTATCTGTTACGAATATATCACTTCACTGTTTAGAATATACGCCTAGTTTGTTAAAGGCTCTCAAAATAACAACAATATAACCATTCACCAATCCCCCTCATTCACTTATTCACCTGCCAAGTCTAAGTATATTAAATATTACCAAGAGTGGTTTTAAATGTTTCTAAAACATTAACTTATTTCCTTCTATCACCAAGTCCTTATTGAAAGTATTTTAGAACAAAGTTAGGGATATATGTTAATAAAGTTCCCAATAGAGTTCGTTAATAAAGTTCAAAAGGGGTCTCCTATTAGCTCTTCTTTTTTCATGCCACTTGGTTGGCTAAATCCACTTCGGGAGATGGGAACCACCAAAGGGAATTGCTGTAAAGGAAAAGATTATCAGGGAAAAGCAAAACAATAGTTAATTAAATTATATATCTTTGTGTCTTTATCCCTTCCACTTGGTTCCCTATCTACCCGCTTATTTTACTTTAATCTTTTACTTTGATCCTCTTCTGCCACTTGCTTGGCTAGCTCCAAATGTGTATGGATAAATGTATATATAATTGTCAATAGCAGTTCTTTGTTCTAACTTGATGCCTTATTTACTATTATACATATTACATATTCATAGTCCATATGTAATATAAAGTTGTCTCTTTTGTCTTTTCTGCTGCTTGACGCTTCTGCCACTTGACTGGCTAAATCCACTTTAACAGGTTAAATAGTCCCACCAAGGTGCTCTAACAAGTATTGACATACCCATCCACAAAAATAAAAAGAAAGATTGAGAGAGACTTGTGTCCAAAGAGGAGGAGAAAAGAACAAATGGGGAATAGCCCCCCTGTGAAGAGAAGGGCAAAGTTTTATTCTTGCTGTTCCCAGTCCTTCTGCTTGATTCCCTCTTTAATCTCTTGATAAATTATAATTTCTGCCACTTGTTTGGCTAAATCCACGGGTTTTTGCTATTTAATTCCCAATAGTCCCAATAGTCCAGGTATTCCAAACAATACACCCTCCGCTTCTTCCTCTGCCCCCCCACTCCGTTATGGCGGAGCTCAGGGCAAAGAGACAAGCCAGCTGTCACGTAGGCACCTTCCCGTCCTCCGCGTTCCTAGATCGTTTTAAAGTTTTTACCTTACGGCTAATTCGTAGTTCGTTGCTTCTAAATGGCTTATAAAATATTAGGCTTGTTGCTGGTACGGAGTATCTTGTAACAGTGTCCTCTTATTTGTTCAATTGTAGCTTTTTTCTTTGATATTTTTGACACTTTTATATCTTTTACTGTAGCGGAGCTCCACGAAAGTGAAAGTAGTTGGAGAACTCTCCCTCCAGCAAGCTCCGTTTTAACCGAAGACTCTGTTTCTAGAGTCCCCAGTTTCGCATTAAATAAGACAGTCTCTTAGATTTTCCAATTGTTTCATACTGTTTTATCTTCGTTTTAGGCTCACATGCAATATCTTCTTACCCTTTGCGCTATTTTAATATATATCTCCTCCCCCACCGTTGGGATTGTTCTCTTTTTTAAGTCCCGCTGTCCTCCGAATTTTTATAAACTGGTTCCAATTCTGTTACCAACCTTTATGTGCTCTGATTCGGGTTTCTTATTTCGTTGAGAGCCGGGTTGCGAAGCTAAGAAGACCTGAGGCTTCGTTTCAGACGTGCCGGAAAAATGGCTACCCGTATCGGTGTCTCAATCTCGCCCACCGCACAGCCTCCGAAAAAAGAAAAATTGTCGGAGACCCTCCCGGTGGCGGAGAGACCCAACGATACTGCTGGGTTCCTGTCCTCAAAATACTCCTTTTGAGGCTTTATGGGGTGTCGCGGCGCCCTGCAAGCACCCCCTTTTTCCGTCTGAAACTGGACTCTGCCGCGAGAGCGGAGTCCCGTCTTCTTTCGCTTCTTCTCCCAACCGGAAGTCCCTGGGGAACCCTATCTTTTTATCTTGTTGGAATACTCCATACAGTTGGTGGTAATCCAGCCACCCTCCCAGTTGATCTTTTATTTCTTCATACTTTCTTAGCTTGGGTTCTCCATTATCCTCTACCAGTAGGGTATTATAGGTAGGCCAATTGGATCTCATATTTCTTCTTTTTATCGCTTTAGCCTCTATAGGAGATGTCCACTTTGGAGTTTTTGGCTCTAATATTCTTTTGTATTTTTCCCATGTTCTGAATAGCGTGTTCCTTATTATATGACTGGTGAAAGCTTTATGCACTGCGTGTTTACCATACTGTAAGTAGGCGTGCCATCCATATCGTAAGTCAAATCCTTCTAGATCTAATAATACGTTATCATGAAGTAAGAGCCACTCTTTCAGCCATACTAAGCAGACGGCTTCGTAATATGTTCTAAGATCGGGGAGGCCAAATCCGCCCCTTTCTTTTTTATCTATAAGTATCTTGTATTTTATTCTTGGTCTCTTACCCACCCAGATGAATTTCGTTATCTCCTTCCTCCACTCTTCTATACACGAGGTTTTCCCTATTATAGGTATAGTTTGGTATAAGAAGAGCAATTTTGGTAGTACATTTGATTTAATTGTTGCTATTCGTCCAAGAAATGAGAGTTTTAACTTGTTCCAGAGTAGGAGATCTTTTTTAATCTCTTCCCAGCATCTCTTATAGTTATCATCAAAGAGATTTATATTTTTATCCGATATCCATATACCCAGATATTTGATTTTTGCATAGATTTTTAGTCGTGTCACCTCCTCGATCTTCTCTTTATCTTTTATTGATATGTTTTTAACTAGTAATTTGGTTTTATTATAGTTCAGTCTTAAACCAGAGACTTTGCCAAAATCCTGCATAATTTCTAGAGCCTTTGCTAGGCTCTCCGTTGGATCTTCTGTCATTATCATTAAATCATCCGCGAAGGCCTTCAGTTTGTAGCAATTCTCCCCTAACCGGATACCTTTTATATTACTGTCTTTTCTTAATTGGTTATTTAATACCTCCATGGTCAAAATAAAGATCAGCAGCGATAATGGACACCCCTGTCTTGTCCCTTTATTGATTTCACACTCCTGAGAGATATTTCCATTTATGATGATTCTAGCTTTTTGCTTCTTGTATATAGCGTTTATTCCATTACAGTATTTATCCCCCATTGCCAGTTGTTGAATTGTATAAATCATAAATTTCCATGACACGTTATCAAATGCTTTTTCAGCATCCACTGCCATAAATGCAGCCGGCTTATCTATTCTAGTGTCCAGATATTCTAATAAATTTATTATGATTCTCATATTATTTTGGATCTGCCTTCCGGGGAGAAATCCTGCCTGATCTTTATGAATAATTTTTTGGAGCACCTTTTTAGTTCTTTCTGCCAATATATAAGCGAATAGCTTATAGTCATTGTTGAGGAGTGATATTGGTCTAAAATTAGCTACATTCAGGAGATCCGTTCCCTGCTTTGGAATTAAGGTTATATAGCTTTCCTTCCAGGTTTCGGGGATGTTGCCTCCCTTCAGAATGTTATTCATAATATCTTTGAGGGGCATCGCCACTATGTCCGCTAGTTTTTTGTAATAACAGGCCGTTAGGCCATCCGGACCTGGCGATTTCCCACTCTTTGAGTTCTTAATTGCATTCTGAATTTCACAGATTGTAATCGGCCCATTTAATAGATCTCTTTGTTCATCTGATATCGCTGGTATGCTGGCTTGATTAAGGTAATCTCTTATATCTTCTGCCTTTTCCTCTCCTTCTCTGTATAGTTGTTTATAAAAATCAACAAAGTTTCTTTGGATCTCCTTAGGATCTGTTATGATTTCTTTAACTGCCACGCCAGGAATTTTCCTGGCTTGTTAGCCTGCTCAAAATTTTTCTGCCTCTTAAATTTCAGTTTCCACTCTAACTCTTCACTGATCACCATAGAGTATTGCAACTGCAATATTTTGATGTCTCTTTTTATTTCTTCATCATCTGGCTTTTGGCATAGTTCATTTTCTTTTTTCTTTAGCTCTTCAATTAGGCCCTGAACTTTTTTCTCCTTCTGTTTCTTTTGGTAGGCATTTTGCTGAATAAAAAACCCCCTAATCACTGCTTTCCCAGCATCCCATACCATATTGGGATCCATTTCGTCTTTTAAGTTCAACTCAAAATACTCTTTTAGGGTTGCCTTAGCCTTCTCTACAATTTTTTCATCTCTAAGAAGGGTTTCGTTAAGCCTCTATCTTGTTATTTTTTTCCTCTCTCCTTTTAACCATACCATAACCGCACTGTGATCAGATATTGTTTTAGGATGAATGTCTGATTTATATATTTTGGATGTTAACTCTTTAGTTATCCAAGTAGCGTCAATTCTGCCCGCTGTATTATTTGGATAGGAGAAATATGTAAATTCCTTTTTCAGCGGATGCTGAGTCCTCCATGCGTCTTCTAAATTTAATGTTTCTACGAGGGAGAAAAACGTACTTGGTAGCTTTATTTGTTTCTTTTTAGATACCTTTGGAGTCCTGTCCCATTCCGGGGCAGCCACCCCGTTCAGGTCCCCCATTAAGATAATCTTTTCTTCCATATATTCCATCAGAATCTCTTCGAGGAGTTGGTAAAATTGGCTCTTGTTTTCGTTTGGTGCATAAATACCTGCCACCAATATGCTCTCTCCTTGGACTGTTATTTTAATAATTACAATCCTACCTGCTGTATCTTTATAGACCAGTTTAGGATCTAATTTAGGCTTCGCATAAACTACTACCCCTCTTTTTGCTTTTGTCAGATGACACAAACTCTAATCCTAATCTTTTTTTGTCAATAGTCTGGAGTGTTGTTGTGCAATATGGGTTTCCTGGAGACAAATTAAGTCTAATTTCTGTTTATACAGTATATGTTCTACCTTATTTCTCTTAGACTTTTCATTTAAACCGTTGACATTCCATGTTAGTGTTTTCAGATCCATAGTCGACCTCTTTCTCTCTCTCTCTCTCTCTTTTTTTTTCTCTTTCCCCCCTTCCAAAGGGTCTCCGACAACTTTATTTATTTGTTACTGATACTTTAATTCTTATTTTAATGTTTAAAAGAAAGCCAACAAAAAGAAAAAAGGAAAAATTTAAATTCTGTAAGAGTACTCAATGTCCTTTTACCGCCAATCCACGTTTTCAAGTTTCTTCTTCTTCCAGTTGTTTGCCTGCAATCTCCGCACCCTTTCCCTGATGCTTTTTCCCTCCCAACTCCTCCTTGTAAGTCCTTCTGAACTTGTCTGCCTCTGCCCACGATGTAAATCTCCTTCTTTTCCCTTTGAAGTAAAAAGAAATCCCTTCCGGCAACTCCCACCTGTGTACAATAGATTTATCTCGTAATGCCTCAACTAATGGTTTATATTTATCGCGCTTCCTCAATAATCTTGTTGGAACAATTTTATGGGTAATAATCTCGGAACCTGCGATTTTGAGCTTATTCTTACTGCTGACTTGTAAGATCTTATCTCTGATTTCCATGGTGACAAAAGTAATTAAGCAGTCCCCTGGCCAGTTGTTCTTCTTCGCATAGCTTGATCTGATTCTATACACTTTTTCAATACTCTGAGCTAACTCTAACTCTTCCATCTCTAACCACTTGGCCAGTTCTAAAATTATTTTATCTTCTATCTGCTCGTTTGGTTCCTCTGGGATCGCTCTTAACCTGAGAGTTTTTTCTCTTCTATGCATTTCGATCATCGCGATCGCATCTAAGACCGCTTCGTGGGTTTCCTTCATCTCTTCAATATCTTTCTTGACTTTATCTACCTCTACCTTTCTTTCCTTATTTTCTTTCTGAGTCTTTCTCACCCCTTCCTCCAGATTGATTGTTTTACCTTTCAGATCCTGTACTGTTTTTGTAATCTCTGAGTTTTTTAACATCAACTCATTCATTTTTCCCGTAATCTCAGACACCATCTTAGCGTTTTCATCGATCTTAGACCCCATTCCATCCAACTTCTGGTCTATAATTTTAGCATTATCATTCATTTCTTTTTTAAGTTCTGACTTCAGTTCTGAAATGTCCTTTTTCAGTCCCATTATTAGCTCCTTCATCTCCATATTTAGATTGAGTTCCGGGGTAGAACTTCTTCTATTGGTGGCTGCAGTCACTCCAGATATCGCAGATGTTGTGTTCTTCTTATTAATATTAGACATTCCCTTCTGATTAAGTACAATCCCCTTATTACTTCCTCCCCGTTATTAGAAAAGAGTATTAAAGAAGTAAAGGGAAAGCAGAAAAGAGAGATATAAAGAAATATAAAGAAAAATACAAAAAGAGGTATATAAAAAAATAAAGAGAGAGAAAAAAGAAAAAAGAAGAAAGAGAGGGGAGGGTTAAAGGTAAAAGAAAAGAAGGAAAGAAGAAATAACTAAATATAAGCTTTAAATGGCACCAAAAATGGTACAAGCAGTAATACAGAGGGGAAGGGATCAAGATATTTCACACATCAGCTCAGAAGAGGAATGTAACCAATTTCTACTCAGTGCACAGTATAATAGTTTAACAGATACACTGTAACATCAAATTAATGTAGTCAAATTCACCAATTCCACCACAGAGTATAGGGGCAAGAGTTTTCAAATACAATTTAAAAAGTACAACTTTAAAGAAAACCTGCTATTTACTCTCTCAACCACCAGGTGGCAGCGTTGTATCTCTCTTAGTCCACCACCAGGGAAACGCCTCAATATCTTTCCTCACAGCAGAAGTTGTTTCAGTAGTTCAGCACGCCATTTTATACTTCCTCTTTGTCCTTTTCCCTCCACTGTTCCAGAAGAGAAAGTCGGATATTGGAGGAGGAGGAGGTTTTTAACAAGCACAGCCACTTATCATTCTTTAAACAAATCAGTACCTTCCCATTCCTATTGTCTTTAAATCGTTCCTGCAGGCTGGTTGCCTTCCCAGTCCAAATCTTTTCTTCTCCCTCTCAACGGGCTGTGCAACCGTAACTCTTTGTCTCAGGGTTCTGGGGCGGAGCACAGCCGTATCAGTTCATAATTTACATTACCTCTTACTCAGTCGCAGTTCAATTGGGACGGTAATTCCACCAACTCGTTTGCTTTGTCCTGCCAACCAGAATCCCGTCCGCTAACCAGTCCTTATTCAAACACAGCCTCGGATATCAGGTACCCAACGTTTAATACATTTGGGTTGACACCCTTCACCTTTTCTTTCCGCAGCCAAAATTAAACAACGTTTCCTGCCCCCGGTTTCCAAGGGCCAGGAGATCGCTGCGATGCCAAGAGAGCGCTTGCTTTTATTCCTTTTAGTTTCCCCAGCGCTGGCGAATTTCGCCTCCGCTTCTCTCCTTAAACACTCCCTGGCAGCAGAAAAGTTTTTTCCCGTCTTTGGCTTTTCTTACTTTCAACTGGAATCCTCCCGCTGGCTACATCCGATTACAGGCTTTCTCACCGGGCGGAGGGAGAGCTGCACTCGGCGTCCCAGGTCCCGTCCTATCAGACGTCCCACGTCCCGCTTCAGGGACCCTACCCACGCCGCGGCTCTTCCCTTTTAGATCTCGGAAGCCCTCCGAAACCTTTTTTTGGGGTCGCGAAGCCTTGCGAACCCCCCTTTTTTCCCCCTTCGACGAGTGCGCGCCCCGGGGGCTCCAGAAACGCGCGACCGGATGCTAGTCGCGGGAGACCCGGAAGTCGACTCCCGGACTTCCTCTTTTTACATCTCTCTCTGAAAGCCTAATTAAATTATTTTATTCAAACAGTCCAAATAAAATCCGTACTTACAGATTCCTTCTTTTAAAGTCCGAATTGAGGAAAAATGGGGCGCTCATTTTCCAACGGCCGGCTGCCGCTGCGTTTCCCAAGTTAGGGACGGCTTCCACAGCTCCATGCCGGAGCCCATTCACTCCTACCTCTCTTTTACAAGGGAAGCAAGAGAATGGGTCAGCACCGCGGAGCCCGCTGGAAACCCCTGACCACGGGACGCTCCTCCCGTGGCTTACCGGAGCCCGCAGCGCGGTTGCGGGGCTCCTATCCCCGGGGAAACTGGAGCTGTCTCGGAGCCGAGACAGCTCCCAGCCACTGGGAATGGCGCTCCCACCAGAAGTCCCAGAGAGTGGGAGGCCATCATCGCTCCGGTCTCTCCGGTTCAGAACTGAAAGTAAGACTGACTCGGAAATAAACGGTGCGTCACATAAATCACAAAGACATCGCATACAGCAGATAACCCCAGATGTTGTGACACATCCTCCCTGTGGGAGGAGCGAACTCTTGAGCTTCTTTAACTCTCAAAGCTCCAAACCTCACACCCCCTCTCGCTCCTCTCCGCAGGGGAACCGGTAAGCATATTGCTTACTCTACACACAAACTGTCACAGAACTCCCTATGACGTTGGAAGCTAAGTGGTTTTGTGAACCTAACCGCTAGGTTCACCTGACCAGAACAGTACTTCAGCTTCTCCAAGTTGGTCTGACTACCTTGACACACGTCTCGGAAGAGAACGTCCAGGTGTTTGGGTCTGGCTTTGACCTGTCCAGACTCTGCCCACATCAAACAGGATTGGATGTGCTCCCATACCGTGACGGGTAGGCAACACTCACCACAGATCTCTTGGACCAAACACCTATCGTACTCCAGTTCCCTAGCAAGCTCTGACAACGCATTGTCCCTGGCTTCTGCAAAGGAACGAACAATAAGGCTCTGGTTCTGGGACTTCGTCCCAACTAGAGCTACTCCAAACTTCTCAACCATTCCAGACACAGATTTCCTGTCCTTGGATTTTGCCCAACTGCTATCACACCAGCACGCGAGCTGGGGCTCACCGACAGCTGACAACCTCAGGCAAAACTCCTCTGTCTTCTGCAAACATCTCAGCACTCTTTGAATGCCATCCCAGGCATGCACACTGGGCTTTGTAGCCTCCTTGCTGAGCAGATTCACAGCAACTGCTATGTCAGTTCTGCTCCACTGAGAAAGAAACAACAGCTTCCCTGAAGCTGACTTGAACACCTCGGGGCTCTCAGACTTAGAGCGTTCCCCGGTCTGACTGCCCTTAACGGAGCCAGTCTCCATGGGTGTTCTGACACTAGCACATTCAGACACTCTGAACTTCTTCAACAACTGCGCTATCTCACCTGTCTGACTGAGCAAGACACTACCGTCTTCAGCTCTGTCTACCTGTACACCTAGGCAAACACCAACAGGGCTTAGGTTCCTGAGCTGGAAAAACTGACCAAGCTCCTCTGAGAACCGTTGCACCTGTCCCCTGGTCTTTGCCAGGTAAAGGATGTCCACACTGGACTGAAAAACTAGCTCCTGCTCTGGACCTACTCCTGCCAGAAACAGGCAGCTATCAGTAAAACTTTGGCTGAAACCTAGCTTTCTCAAAGCTTCTTGTGCGCACGAGGACCAATCTCTGGCTGACCCCTTCAAGCCATTGATTGCCTTGTGGAAACTCCACACCTGATTTGGCCTGTTGCCCTCAAACCCTGGCTGAAGTACCTTGTACCTCTCCTCATCCAGGACGGAATCCAAACAGGCACCCAAACCAAAGTGTTTTACCTCAAAACCTCTTTGAGTCATGACCGCTAAAAACATGTGCGTGGTTTCGCTTCTGAGAGAGGATGCGTCCAGTACCTCGGTACAATGGACCCCCTCCTCCTGAGTGAAACCTGTGGCTACTAACCTAGCCTTGTGCTGCAACTCTCGAGTTGCTGCCGTCTTGGGTCTGTACATACCCAAAGACCTCATTGAGCTCACCTGCTCTCCCATGGCATCATGCCATCTCTGGGCTTCCTCTTGAGGCAACTGTTGAACCTTACCAAGGCTACTCGGCTCACACTGAACCAAACAAGCACTCATGCTAGTGGCCATGAACCTTTCAGGTAGAATCCCTTCAGTGGATCGTGCAGACTGCTGTGATTCCACTTCAGGTTTCCCCTTTGCCTCAGTCACATAGGATTCTGCCTGTACGTCCTCGACGCCAGGCATCTCTCCTACTGACTTGCTGCACCTTTCCACCCTAGCTGAACTACCTAAGGATGACGTTGGCAGGCCTTTGGGCTTCTGATTCACTACCGAAGAACCCCCCTCTTGCTCCAGGACGAGACCTAAGTCAGGCTCCCCTGGAGAAGAGATGCCACGCAAAGAGTCACCATGCGTGGCCTGCCTCCTAGTCCTAGACACTGGAGTTGTGGGTGCACTCCTAGACTCCTGCCTTGGAGTTGCCCCTAGCTGTGCTGCACCCTGGTCATGGCTGGGAATTTGACCCAAGCCATCAGCAGGTGCTAAAACCACAGCAATACCCCCACCTGGGGTTGATCCACCTGGACCACCGCCACCAGCAGGTGGCGCATCTGCCTGTCCAGCATTGACAGGACCATCCAGAACATCAGGAACAACATCAGGAATTCTAGAGATGCATTCCCATCCATTCTGCTCACAGAATTCAGCACTCCTGCTGACTAGAACCCGTGTTTGATCACCATCTAGGTACGCAAACCTCCAGCTACGCAAGCTGGCCTCGTACCCCCAGAAAACCATTTTTTGCACCTTGGAACCACCTTCTTTGTGCTCAGCGCGTGGTACAGAGACTATCGCTTGAGAACTGAAAACGCAAAAGAAGTGTACCTTTGGCTTCTTGCCATGCAACAGAAAATAGGGTGTGTCCCCTACTTCAGGACAAAGAACCTTGTTAAAAGCAAAACAGGCAGTCCGGAGTGACTCCTCACAGAACCCATGAGCTAGGCCTGCATCTGCGAGCATGGCCTCAGCAGCTTGCTGCAACGTTCTGTTCCAACGTTCAGCCAAACCACATACCTGTGAAGAAAGTGGGTTAGTCACTCTGTGCTTAATCCCCCTCTCATGGAGGAAAGCTTTCAGCGAGGATCTAAGGAACTCCTCGCATCTGACAAACTGAACACAGCCTACCCTTTCAGACCTGGGGTAGCTGGACGTCTGCCTTTCGACTTTGCAACCTTCGCAACCAAGAAAGTCGTCACATGCCCTCAACTTGCACCCTTCAGAGAACTCAGGGTGCTTCAGCACACTGTCCCTTTTGTGCCACAGATGTGCGCACATGTGGTGCTTGGGCACAGTGGTGCACCGAGCCTGTACTGCATCAGTGATACTTCCACTTGTACCTACTAGAGGCGTCTCAACAGCAAACACCCCGTCTTCGCTGTGTTCCACTTGAACCAGCAACTTTCCACTCCTGGAAATAAAACAGCTCTTAGATTCATAACAGATATCAAAACTTTCAGACAGAAGTGTTGGTACAGACAACAAACACATTTCCATGCCAGGAAACACAACAACTTCCAGAACTGTCCCTAGGAAGTTTGGATAAACAGGTCCCTTGACTGTTCTCAAAACGTGAAGCCTTTTCTTGCTTCCACCAGCCACGAACTGCTCTGTAGAAAAAGACTTGCAGTTCCTCACATGTCCACCAGGAGGAACGATGTGGTGGACTGTACTGTGGATCACGCATCTCAGCTGACCTGTGTTGGCCTTGTCCATCGTTGCCACGGCAACTGGATAACAACAGCAGGCGTCTTCGACCTCCTGGCCTCTGGTGGAACTGTTAGGATTCCCATAGCCAGCCCTGCACGTCATCTGAGAAATTGTTAGAGATTTCAAAGTGCCTACATGCAGAAAGTCAGCTTATCATCTATAGCAATTACCAGTTGGCAGAAAGCCCAGATCTGCTCTCTCTCCAGACCCTTAGCAACGACCTGTGATTGGTCAATGAGTTCCTAAAGAATGAGCTCTGTGTGAGAGCTGTGTGGTGTGTTGGTTGTTAGTGGTGTACTGAATGTTGAGAGAGAGAAAGACAGAGAGGAGAGGTTTATGTTTTGTTTCTTTTATTTGTAAAGTCTGTACATAGTAACTTATGGATACTAGTTGCTTCAATAAATACTGTATATAGTTATCCAAGTGAGTTTGCTGAGTTCCTGCGTTGTGCTGTCCAGTTAATGCTCTACAGCCAGAAGCTTCCAGAAAACCTGCGGTTAACTCTGCTGTGTCCAGGACTACGTTATATTCCTGACACTAAATCTTAAGAGAAATGACCTTGGCCTTATCTTCAGCCATGCACGTCAGCACTTCAGCATGGTCAGGAGATCTTCCAAAACAATGCCTTGCAGCATTTGCCTTCACGGGGTCTTCAGGCTTGAAAACAGCCCCTCCCCTTCTGGGAGCATAGCCCACGGCTATCTGGCCCCCCTGCATTCCATGGCACTGTTGACGTGGCTCTTCACCAGCCATACGACCTGACAGGAAATTAAGCTGAGCTGGGGGCAGGCTTTCCAAAACTTCTTCTGCCAGTCCCTCAGCCCCAAGAAACTGGGCTAGGGTCTTCCAGTCGCTGGCCAAACCTTCTAAGTGGTGGCACTGGGCTGCATCAACATTTTGGGCAAACATTCCTTCTGCTGCCTCATCTCTGCGTTGAGCAGCAGTTACGACCTCCTGTGCTTCTGAAACTGAGCCAGGAAACAGCAATAGTCCCATCCTAATGGCCCACTCTCGGTGGATGGCCTTCCTCTGTTGGATGGGGCTGCTATAACTCCCTCCATTTTGCCTTGGGGATGCGTACTCACGATTCTGTAGCTCTCCACCCTGCAGACCTCAATCTGGGCTTTGCTGCCTTTCAAACTCTGGCAGCAAGTTGCAAGCAGCTTAGCCATTCAGCAGACTGCTGAACGCTCCTGCCGGCACAGAAAGCATTCCCTGGACACTGAACAGAGTCCCAGTCCAGGGAGACACTTCTCAGCTTGGCACACATGTTCTGGATCTCTTCAGAACCAGTCCAGAACCAGGAAAAAGCGCAAATAGATCCAGAAAAGGGCCACCCATAACCTGTGCGGCTTTTGGTTTTAACTGGAAAAGCCTTAAAACCAGTTTAGCACTTGGAGTGGTGTCCAGCAATGCTTCCTTCTGCGTTCTCCTGCTTCTCCAGTGCTTTAGCAGAGTTTCTGTTCAAACTTCTAAGTTCTTCTTCGTGCGCAATGGTATGTGTGCCTTTCGTGCCAGCAATTAAACTCCCACAAAGTCTGGCTTGATTAAAGCAAGTAAGCTTTATTTACAAGCATATAAATCATAGCCACTTTCCCAGAGAGTGGGAGGCCATCATCGCTCCGGTCTCTCCGGTTCAGAACTGAAAGTAAGACTGACTCGGAAATAAATGGTGCGTCACATAAATCACAAAGACATCGCATACAGCAGATAACCCTGGATGTTGTGACACATCCTCCCTGGGGAGGAGCGAACTGTTGAGCTTCTTTAACTCTCAAAGCTCCAAACCTCACAGAGCCCCAGTCCCACCTTGCCAGCAGCTCCTCCTCTGGTAGTGAAAGGAGCAGCGAGACGTCCAGCAAAGAGGGGAAGTCACAGGGGAAAGGGAGTAGAGGCTCTGGGGATGCAACAGAGACCCAGCACTCCCACAGTCCCGAGGGCGATACAGGGGGAACGCAATTTCCATCACCCCAAAGACGTTGTGGCGTGAAAAGAAAGGCTGGAAGGCGGGTTTTTCGCATACCGAAACTCTTTTGTTGGGGTTAGAACCGGAAGGGGCCATTCCTGGATTCTGACGCCGCTTGATACAGACATGAACTTTTTAACTCTGCACTGTACATAGTTTGCACAATAAAACCTTTAAAGGAAACACCAGAGTCCTGGCTGCTTACTCATGAGCAACTAATTGAGAACCTTGCAGCAATTCGGCAATCACTGCAGTTGCTCGTGAGCAGGTTCCTACGCCCAGAGAAACGCCACGATGAGCAAAACAGGTACAGAGTGGGGAGCATCCGGCGGGGGAGCATCAGGTGGCAATCAGCAGCAGAGAGCAGCTGAGGATGTGGCTGCTCTAGCTAGAAGGGCTGAGGAACTGGAGGCGCATGCAGCGAGACTGGCAGCGAGATTGGAGGAGCACAGGATTTTAGATCAAGAGGCTAGGACGGCACCCATCGGGAGAAGGCTGCCTACGCTGGTGAGCAAATTTGGCAGAAACCCCCAAGAATATCTAGGGTTCAAAAGTGAGATAAAATAGGCTCTGATCAGGAGCGGGTGGCTTTTGTTGTATCCCACTTGGAGGCAGTGCAAGCACTGCAGGATTCGGGGGCCAGTGCAAACTTTTTCAGTAAGGACTTTGCGCTGGAACACCAATTGCATTTGCTTCCATTGGACTTCCTTTTGCAGGTCACCACCATCGATGGGCAGAAACTGCTGGGAGGGGAAATCACACATCAGACTCCTCCCATGCGCATGAGTGTGTTGGGGCATTCTGAGACTATAGCATTCCATGTGACTACGCTAGCCGGACCTCCCATCATTTTGGGCATGAGTTGGTTGAATCTTCATGATCCAGTGGTTTCATGGCATCAGTGGTCGCTCACCTTCACCTCTGCTCATTGCGTGGCACACTGTCTGAGTGCAGGCAGGGCAAGCGACTGGGTGCAACCGCACCGGCGGCCAGCGTGCAGGGGAGTGGCAGCGTACCAGCTGAGTATAAAGATTTTGCGGAGGTTTTCAGTGAGAGGGAGGCAGATCGTCTGCCCCCGCACAGGCCCTATGACTGTCAGATCAATTTGGTACTGGGTGCCAAGTTACCTGCAGGGAAGTTGTACTCCATGTCTGACCAAGAGATGCAAGATTTAAAGGAGTTCATTGACAAAAATCTACAGAGAAGATTCATATGTGAGTCCAAGGCCGTCGGGGGGCAGTCCAGTTTTCTTTGTGGACAAAAAGAACACGAAACAGTGCCGCTTGGTGGTGGACTTTAGAATTGTAAATTCCTTGATGGAACCCATAAGTTTTCCCATGCCCCGCATCAACGATCTGTTAGCTAGGGTGCGCAAAGGGAAAATTTTCACGAAACTGGACTTGAGAGGGGCGTACAACCTGATTAGGGTCCGGGAGGGGGACGCATGGAAGATGACCAGGTTCACACCCCTGGGAGCCTTCGAGTATCTCGTGATGCCTTTTGGATTACAAGTGGGGAGTCCATGCTTCCAAGCATTCATGCATCATGTGTGGGGGCCCCTGCTGTACAAGAAGTGTGTGTGCTTCTTGGACGACATACTGATTTATTCAGAATGTGAGAAGGAGCATGTGGAGCATGTTCGGCAGGTGCTGGAGAAGCTCCAACAGCATAATCTGTACGCCAAGCTGGAGAAGTGTCAGTTTCACACCCAAGAGGTGGACTTTCTGGGTTACAGGCTGTCAGTCAAGGGGTTGGCCATGGATGATGAAAACGTGAAAGCGGTGCTGGAGTGGAAGAGTCCTAAGACAAAAAGGGACGTACAGCATTTCTTGGGTTTTGGCAATTTTTATTGTAAGTTCATCAAGAACTTTGCGTATGTCACCGCACCCATTACGGACTGCCTAAGTGGCAAGAGGAAGTTTCAGTGGACACAGGAGGCGCAGCAGGCGTTTGAGAAGTTGAAGCAAATTTTCGCTTCGGAGGAACAGTTGCTTCACGTGGACCCAACTGTGTTAATGAGAGTGGAAACCAACGCATCGGATAAGGCCGTTGGGGTGGTGCTCCTCCAACAGAACAAGGAGAAGGACTGGAGGCCATGTGTCTTTTTCTCCCGGAAGCTCAAGAAATCCGAAAGAAATTATACTGTGTGGGAAAAGGAGCTTCTTGAGATTTACGCCACTTTCAAGCAATGGAGACATTTCCTGGTGGGGGTGCGACATGAAATCCAGGTGTGCACTGATCACAAGAATCTGGAGTACTGGCGCACAGCCAGAGTGCTTTACCAGAGACAGATCAGGTGGGCGGAGTTTGTCGCGGACTTTAACTTTAAGATCCAGTACGTTCCCGGAGAACAGAACGTGCGAGCTGGTGCTTTATCCCGGAAGCCGGAATACCTGGAGGAGGAGGGAAAGCCAGAAAATAGGCACATCTTCAAGCCGGACCAATGGGCCTGTGCTGGGACCATGGAAGTGGGAGAGGAACTGCTCTGACTCACACGGGAAGATGACTTCGCCAAAGAGAGACTCAGAGAAATTAATGAGGGCAGGGGGTTGGAGGCTGGTTTCGAGAACAGGGGTAGGCTGTTGTTTCATAAGGGAGCCCTTTACATCCCCGGGGAGGCACTGCGGGCCAAGATCTTCAAACAGCTTCATGATACCCCGACAGCAGGGCATTTTGGGCAGTACAAAACCATGCAGCTGGTCACGAGGGACTTTTGGTGGCCCGGGATAAGGGAGGACGTGAAAGACTACGTGCAGGGGTGCGACAGGTGTCAAAGAGCTAAGGGGAAGAGAACAGCCCCAGCTGGGTTACTAGAACCCTTGCCCACACCAGAGAGGCCGTGGGAGGTGGTGTCCATAGACTTTATGACCGACTTGCCCAAGTCAAAGGGTAAGACGGCCCATATTGGTGGTGGTAGACCAGTTCACTAAAATGTGCCACTCTGTAGCTTGTCCCAGTGCGGTCTCAGCGGAGGAGACAGCCAAATTGTTCCTGGATCACCTTTTCAGGTTGCACGGGCGGCCATCGAGGGTAGTATCAGATCGTGGAAAGCAGTTTACCTCTCATTTCTGGCACAAGCTCATGAGTTTGTTGCAAGTAGAGGTGAGACTTTCTGAAGTGTTTTTTGATTGTTGGAAAGGCTTCAAACCAACTTAGCACACATGGAGTCCAGCAAGCTTCCTCCTGCGCACATACCTGCTGTACATTCTCACTTGCTCTCCTGTGCTATCTGCAGAGTTATCTTATCTCGCGCAGCGGTGTGTGGGTGCATGCCAGCAATTACAGACAACAAAGTCCGGCTTCATTCTACTCTAGAAGCTTTATTTACAAGGCATAAATCATTCCGGGAGAGACGCTCGACATTTTGCGTCTTCTCCTTCTCGGCTCAAAAACGAAAGAAGAAAAACAGATACAGCAACAAGTATCACATTACACATTACACAGAGTCTTCCGGTGACGCTCTTCCCCTTGTGGGTGGGACTACCTGGTTGAGCTGGTTAACTCTAAAAGCTCCAAACCTCTACACCCCCTCTCGTCCCACACGCAGGGGCATCGTAAGCATGCTGCTTACCCTACACAAGCCCTCACAGAACTCCCCATGACGTTGGAAGTTCAGGGGCTTCGTGAACCCAACCTTCAGGTTCACCTGACCAGGACAGTACTTCAGCTTCTCCAAGCCGGTCTGAACGTACACGTCTCGAACGAGAACGTCTAGGTGTTTGGGTCTGGCCTTGACTTGTCCAGACTCTGCCACCAACAAACAGAGTTAGTTGTCCTCCCAAACCTTCACGGGCAGCCAACTCTGAACGCAGATCTCTTGGACCAAACACCTATAGAACTCCAGTTCCCTGCAAAGCACTGACAACGCACTGTACCTGGCTTCTGCACGAGAACGAGCAATGAGGCTCTGGCACCGGGACTTCAACCCGCCTAGAGCTCCTCCACACTGTACAACCATTTCAGACACAGATTTCCTGTCCTCGGAATTTGCCCAACCGCTGTTGCACCAGCATGCGAGCTGGAGCTCACCGGTAGCTGACAACTTCAGGCAAAACTCCTTAGTCTCCTGCAAACTCTGGAGCACTCTCTCCATGCCATTCCAGGCAAGCATACTGGGATTTGCAGCCTCCTTGCTGAACAGATCCACAGCAACTGCTATGTCAGTCCTGCTCCACTGGGAAAGAAACAACAGCTTCCCAGGAGCTGACCTAAACACCTCGGGGTTCTCGAACTCTGAGCAATCCCCGGTCTGACTGTCCTCACCTAGACACGTCTCCATGGGTGTTCTGACACTAGCACATTCAGACACTGAACTTCTTCAACAACTGTACTACCTCGCCAGTCTGATTGAGCAAGACACTACCGTCTTCGGCTCTGTCTACCTGCACACCTAGGTAAACACCAACAGGGCTTAGGTTCCTGAGCTGGAAAGACTGACCAAGCTCCTCTGCGAACCGTTGCACCTGTCCCCTGGTCTCCGCCAGGTAAAGCATGTCCGCACTGGACTGCAGAACTAGCTCCTGCTCTGGGCTTACTCCTGCCAGAAACAGGCAGCTATCAGCACAACTCCGGCTGACACCTAGCTTTCTCAAAGCTTCTTGCATGCCTGAGGACCAATCTCTGGCTGACTCCTTCAAGCCATTGATTGCCTCGTGCAAACTCCACACTTGATTCGGCCTGTTGCTCTCGAACCCTGGCGGAGGTACCTCGTACCTCTCCTCATCCAGGTCGGAATCCAAACAGGCATCCAAACCAAAGTGGCTTGCCTCAAAGCTGCTTTGAGTTGCGACCGCTAACAGCATGCACGTGGTTTCGCTTCTGAGAGAGGGTGCGTCCAGTACCTCGTAACAATGGACCCCCTCCTCCTGAGTGAAACCTCTGGCTACTGACCTAGCCTCGCACTGCAACTCTTCAGTTGCTGCCGTCTTGAGTCTGTACACCCAACGACCTTCTGACAGTGTCGTGGTTGTGCACACACCCAAAGACCTCACTGAGCTTACCTGCTCTACCATGGCATCATGCCATTTCTGGGCTTCACCTTGAGATACCCATTGAACCTCCACAAGGCTCTCCGGTTCACACTGAACCAAACAAGCACTCATGCTAGTGGCTGTGAACCTTTCAGGCAGAATCCCTTCAGTGGATCGTGCAAACTGCTGTGATACCACATCAGGGTCTCCCTCTGCTCCAGTTGCACTGGATTCCACCTGCACGCCCTTGACGTCAGGCATCTCACCTACAGGCTTGCTGCGCCTGTGCATCCTAACTGAACCACCCAAGGATGACGTTGGTGCGCCTTTGGGCTCCTGCTTCACTGCCAAAGAACCCCCCTCTTGCTCCAGGACGAGACCTGCGTCAGGCTCTCCTGGAGAAGAGTTGCCACACAAAGAGTCACCATGTGTGGCCTGCCTCCTAGTCCTTGACATAGGAGATGCGGGTGCACTCCCAGGCTGATGCCTTGGAGTCGCCCCTAGCTGCACTGCACCCTGGTGATGACCGGGAACTCGGCCCGAGCCACCAGCAGGTGCTAAAGCCACAGCAATACCCCCTCTTGGGGCTGATCCACCTGGACCATCACCACCAGCAGGCGGTGCATCTGCCTGTCCAGCACTGACAGGACCATCCAGAACATCAGGGCTTCTAGGGATCTGTTCCAATCCATTCTGCTCACAGAATTCAGCACTCCTGCTGACTAGAACCTGGGTCTGGTCACTATCTGGGCTAACAAACCTCCAGCAACGCAAGCTAGGTTCGTACCCACAGAAAGACACTTTCAGAACCTTGGTACCACCCAGTTCCACCCAGAACCCTTGAGGAAGCTCTGCATCCAAGAGTGTGTCTTCAGTGGCAGCCTGGAGCATCCTTTGCTGCTTCACTGCAAGACCACATACCTGTGAAGAAAGCAGGTTAGTCACACTGTGCTTACTCCCCCTCTCATGGAGGACCTGGGAACAGCCTACTCCAGTAGAAACCCGCTGTTCCGCCTTTGCAACCAGTGGTGCTGCCTCAGTTGACTCCCTGAGCAACGCAGACCACGTGTGGTGGGAGAAAGCATCAACCAAACACACAGAACAACACGCTCCCCCCAGGCTAGCTTCTGGCAACCCTTCAGAGATAGCCACACGAACCAGGAAAAAGGGATGAGAGGTAACCCTTTCAGACTTGGGGTAGCTGGATGTCGACTCCTTGACTTTGCAAACCCTGCAATCAAGAAAGCTGTTACATGCCCTTAATTTGCACCCTTCAGAGAACTCAGGCTGCCTCAGCACACTGTCCCAGTGGCAACTTGCCAGCCTTTTGTACCACTGACATAAACACAAGTGGTGCGTGGGCACATCTGCGCACTGAGCAAGCACTGCATCAGCGCCACCTCCCCCTGTTCTTGCTTGAGGCCTCCCGACAGCAAACAGCCCGTCCTGGCTGCATTCCATGCGTAGAAGCAACTTCGAGCCCCTGCAATCAGAACAGGTGTTAGTCTCCAGACAAACAGCAAAAACATTGGACAGAAGGTTTGACATAGACAGAGACACAGTCATGTCAGCAACCAAAGAAAACGCCAGTTCTGTCCCTTGAAGACTTGCAGAGACTGCCTCAAAGACAACAAACTGTCCCTTGCTTGCAACAGTCAGTTCGCTGCACTGCTCTGTAGAAAGAGACTTGCAGTTCCTCACATGTCCACCAGGAGGAATGATGACGATGCCGATGGCAACCATCACACGCTCACTAGGGTTGGCCTCCTTCAGCGTTGCCACGGTAACTGCATCACAACAGTAGGGCTTATCAGGTTTCCGGCCTTCAGTGGCATCAAGCTTCCCACACTCAGCTGTGCACGTGACCTTCTTCATTGCCACAGCAACTGTACGACAACAGCAGGCGTCCTCTTGCCTCTGTGCTGTGGTGGAACTGCTAGGATTCCCATAGATCCAGGCCCTGCACGTCATCTGATGGCCGCTATGAGAAATAGCCTTGCCCTTATCTTCAGCCATGCACGTCAACAAATGACCAGGTGCAGGCAAGCCAAAACAAAGCTTCGCAGTGAAGGCCTTTACACTGGCTTCAGACGTGGACACAGCCCCTCCCTTTCTGGGAGCAAAGCCCACGGCGATCTGGCCCCCCTCCTGCTTTCCATGGCACTGTTGCTTCTCAACAGCCATAAGCTGAGCTGGGGGCAAGCTTTCCAAAGCCACTTCAGCCAGTCCCTCAGCCCCATGAAACTGGGCTAGGGTCTTCTTCCAGACTTCACAAGCACTGGCCAAATCATCCATGTGATGACTATGGGCCACTTCAACGCTCTCAGGGAACAGCCCTCTGCGTCGAAGCTGTGAGGGTGGAGGTGCTTGTAAACAGCCTTCCTCCTTGCTGGGGATGCTCTGACTCCCTCCATCTTGCCCACCGGGGGGTGCATACTCACGATCCAGTAGCTTCTCACCCGGCTCCACAGATGGGGGTTTCACCAGAGAGGGTAAAAACTGCCTTTTGCAGCCCTCGATCTGGGCTTCCCTGCTGCCTTCCAACCTCTGGCAGCAAGTTTCAAACAGTTCAGCCATTCAGCAAACTGCTGAATGCTCCTGCTGGCAAAGCAAGCTCCCTGTATGCTCTAACAGAGTCCAAGCACAGGGAGGCAAAGCACACACAGTCTGGATCTCTTCAGAACTGCTCCCGAACCAGTCCAGAATCGGGAAAAAGCTTGGATACATAACCTGAACCCATAACCTGAAGCGTTTTTTGATTGTTGGAAAGGCTTCAAACCAACTTAGCACACATGGAGTCCAGCAAGCTTCCTCTTGCGCACATACCTGCTGTACATTCTCACTTGCTCTCCTGTGCTATCTGCAGAGTTATCTTCTCTTATCTCGCGCAGCGGTGTGTGGGTGCATGCCAGCAATTACAGACGACAAAGTCCGGCATTATTCTACTCTAGAAGCTTTATTTACAAGGCATAAATCATTCCGGGAGAGACGCTCGACATTTTGCGTCTTCTCCTTCTCGGCTCAAAAACGAAAGAAGAAAAACAGATACAGCAACAAGTATCACATTACACATTACAGAGTCTTCCGGTGACGCTCTTCCCCTTGTGGGTGGGACGACCTGGTTGAGCTTGTTAACTCTAAAAGCTCCAAACCTCTACACTTTCCACAGCCAGGCACCCACAAACCAATGGGCAGGCCGAAAGGGCCAATTCCATCCTCCAGCTGCGTTGTTATGTCAACCAGAGGCAGAATGATTGGGTAGACAAATTAGCGCTGGCGGAATTTGCTTACAACAATGCAGAACATGTGTCCACGGGCATGAGTCCTTTCCAGGCAATCTACGGTCTGCATCCCAGAGCCTTTCCCTGGTGGGATCAGGACAGTTGGGGGGTGCCTGCGGCCGAGGAGATGGCCGAGGAAATGACGAGGTTGCACCAGCAGCTCAAGGCCAGCTTGGAGAGGGCAAAAGGGGCCTATAAGAAAGGAGCAGATCTGCGCAGGAGGGCTGGGGAAGTAATAAAGATGGGGGATAAGGTGTGGTTGTCTGCAGAAGGGTTACCCGTGAGGGGGAGGTGCAAGAAATTGGAGCACAGGAGATTGGGGCCTTTTGAGGTTGTGCAGCAGGTCAATCCAGTGGCGTTTAAGCTGAAACTGCTGGACACCATGAGGATTCACCCGGTCTTTCATAGGTCTCTGCTCTCCAAGTACAGGGGGGAAGGACGTTTTCCCAGGGGGGAACTAGAAGCCCCAGCTCCCCTTTATATGGAGGAAAATGAGCTCTGCAACCAGATAACGGAGATTCTGGACACCAGGTGGCATAGGGGGGAGTTAGAGTATTTGGTAGCCTGGGAAGGGGAGCCCAGCTAGGAGAATGCATGGGTTCCCACAAGCACCATTACTGAGGAGTACTTAGTGGAGGAGTTCCATGCCCTTTTCCCAGACAAGCCCAAGCCACCGGGGTGAGCCCTTGAGGGAGTGTTCGAGACCACCGACGAGGAGCCAGATTTTTGGGGTTTTCATCCCACGGGAGGGGAAGAAGAAGAGTCTGAGGAAGAGGGAGACTGGTCTTTCTCGGAGTTGTCGCCGGTGCCTGAGGGGGATGGAGAATGAGACACAGTATTTGACTCCACGGATGAAGATGACGACTTTTTTTTAGGGTTCCTGTCATCTCCGCTCGACCCCCAAGGCTGGGAAAGGGGTTTCGATCCCACGACGGATGACGAAGGGGGGGTCGGGAAAAGACCGCTCCTTACCCTCCGGAGCTGTCCCTTTGGTGAGGGAGGGGGGTTTGAGGGGGGATGGATGTCAGGGAACTGTCCCCAATGCAGCACAAAGTGGTGGAAGGGTTCTCTGGATGCTACAGAGAGCCCCAGTCCCACCTTGCCAGCAGCTCCTCCTCTGGTAGCGAAATGAGCGGCGAGACGTCCAGCGAGGAGGGGAAGAGTTCACAGGGGAAAGGGAGTAGAGGCTCTGGGGATGCAACAGAGACCCAGCACTGCCACAGTCCCAAGGGCGATACAGGGGGAACACAATTTCCATCACCCCAAAGACGTTGTGGCGTGAAAAGAAAGGCTGGAAGGCGGGGTTTTCGCATACCGAATCTGTTTTGTTGTGGTCACAACCGGAAGGGGCCATTCCTGGATTCTGACACCGCTTGATACAGACATGAACTTTTTAGCTCTGCACTGTACATAGTTTGCACAATAAAACCTTTAAAGGAAACACCAGAGTCCTGGCTGTTTACTCATGAGCAACTGAGAACCTTACAATTATTTTTAAAAGGTAAAAAAAAACCACTTTCAGTCTTTTGAAAATCTACAGTCATAGGGGTTTGCACAGCATTACAATCCTGCATTTCTAGCTGTTTAAGCAGACCTTTAATCTTTTGCTATTGGCATATTAAGAAACTTCCATCTGCTTCTCTGCATATTTGGGCCCCTAAATAGTGACTTATTGGTCCTAGGTCTTTCAGTTTGAAATGTTTTTCCAACTGATTTGCTATCTTTTGAATTTTACCTGTGGAACTACCTGCCACCATCAAGTCATCTACAAATATCAAAACCAATATGTAATTGTCACCTGATCCTCTTGTATACAAGCAAGGGTCAGCAATACTCCTTTTAAATCCAAGATTTAATAGTTGTGTGTTTATACAATCGTTCCAGCATTTAGCATTTTGCTTAAGACCATAGACAGCTTTGTCTAATTTCCACACCAAATCATTCCCCCCCCCCAAACCCTGGGGGTTGTCGGATGTATATCACCTGGTCCAGAGGAGCATTTAGATATGCAGAAGTAATATCATATTCCCCTTCATGGATCACTGCCTTGTCGTGGCGAAGGGGCTTGAATTACTCAGGGAAGCTATGGACAGGTCAAGATGGACAGGTCATAGTGGAGAGTTTGGACCAAACGTGATCCACCTGGAGGAGGAACTGGCAAGCCACTCCAGTATCCCTGCCAAGAAAACTCCATGGACAAAGACAACAGGCATATAAAAGATATGACGCTGGAAGATGAGCCCCCCAGGTCGGAAGGCGTCCAACATGCTACTGGGGAAGAGCGGAGGACAAGTACAAGTAGATCCAGAGCTGATGAAGCGGCTGGGCCAAAGCCGAAAGGACGCTCAGTTGCGGATATGCCTGGAAGTGAAAGGAAAGTCCAATGCTGTAAAGAAAAGTATTGCATAGGAACCTGGAATGTAAGAACCATGAACCTTGGAAAGCTGGATGTGGTAAAAAATGAGATAGCAAGAATAAACATTGACATCCTAGGCATCAGTGAACTAAAATGGACAGGAATGGGCGAATTCAGTTCGGATGACTATCATATCCACTACTGTGGGCAGGAATCCCGTAAAAGAAATGGATTGGCCCTCATAGTCAACAAAAGAGTGGCAAAAGCTGTACTGGGATGCAATTTCAAAAATGATAGAATGATCTCGATACGAATCCAAGGCAGACCTTTTAACATCACAGTAATCCAAGTTTATGCACCAACTACCAGTGCTGAAGAAACTGAAATTGACCAATTCTATGAAGACTTACAACACCTTATAGAAATGACACGAAAGAAGGATGTTCTTCTCATTATAGGGGATTGGAATGCTAAAGTAGGGAGTCAAGAGATAAAAGGAACAACTGGCAAGTTCGGCCTTGGAGTTCAAAATGAAGCAGGGCAAAGGCTAATAGAGTTCTGTCAAGAGAACAAGCTGGTCATCACAAACACTCTTTTCCAACAACACAAGAGACGACTCTACACATGGACATCACCAGATGGGCAACATCGGAATCAGATTGATTATATTCTCTGCAGCCAAAGATGGAGAAGCTCTATACAGTCAGCAAAAACAAGACCTGGAGCTGACTGTGGCTCAGACCATCAGCTTCTTATAGCAAAATTCCAGCTTAAACTGAAGAAAGTAGGAAAAACCACTGGACCAGTAAGATACAATCTAAATCAAATCCCTTATGAATACACAGTGGAAGTGAATAACAGGTTTAAGGATTTAGATTTGGTGGATAGAGTGCCTGAAGAACTGTGGATGGAGGCTCGTAACATTATACAGGAAAACACCTTTCCCCCTCCACAGAGGTGGGGGATCTATTAGGAAGTTCCGCTCTTGGAGGCTGATGTATCCAGTGTAGAGATGTGAAGGCCCGGGAAAAAAACCCAGAAAATTTTGGGGGGGAAACGTTTCCCCCTGTTTTTTTCCTGAAACCTTTTTTGTTTTCCCCCGAAAAATTGGAGAAAATAAAAAGAGATTATGGAATGTTTTATTTTAACATGATGAATAAAATATTTTAAGAGAAGGGGCTCAAATATTTTATAAATCATTTCTAAATACCGTATATACGTGAGTATAAGCCGACGCAAATATAAGCCGAGGCACCTAATTTGACCACAAAAAACTGGGAAAACTTATTGACTTAAGTATAAGCCGAGGGTGGGAAATGCAGCAGCTACTGGTAAATTTCAAAAATAAAAATAAATACCAATAAAAGGCTTGGAAAGAAAGGGTCTCTTTACAGGGAGGGCTCAGGGGGAGGGGGCATATTCAGGGAGGAATTAAGGGGGGAGATTCTGGAATGGATTAAGGGGGAAGGGGGTTGATTCTGGGAATGTTTCAGGGGTGGTTGGGGCATATTTAGGGAGGGCATCAAGGGCAAGGGGGCATATTCTGGGAAAGTTTCAGGGTGGGTAGTTTCTAGGGTGGGCAGAGCTGGGATGGGGGAAGGGGTTAAGAGGGAAGGCTTGGAAAGAAAGGGTCTCTTTACAGCGAGGTCTCAGGGGGAGGGGGCATATTCAGGGAGGAATTAAGGGAGCAGATTCTGGGAAGGTTTCAGGGGTTGATAGTTTCAGGGTGGGCAGTTTCTATGGCGGACTGAGCTGGGATGGGATGGGATATTAAGTTCTCTCCTTGGGACGTTATTCTGATGATTACTATTCTTCCATCCGTATCTTTATATATCAGTTTAGGCTCTAATTGTGGTTTCACGTAGATTACAACCCCTCTTTTTTATTCTTATCAGAAGACATAAATTCAATCCCTAACTTTCTATTAGAAAGAATTCTGCTATGCTGTTGTGCGACATGAGTTTCTTGCAAACACACAAGGTCGAGTTTCTGTTTATATATGTTGTACCTTATTTCTTTTTGCTTTTTCATTTAAGCCATTGACATTCCAAGTAAGTGTTTTCAGATCCATAAACAACTTTATTATTCAAACTTTCGGTGGGTTTCCGACACTAATATTTGAGTTTTTAACTTTTTATGTAAAATATTAATTATGATTCTGTAAAGCTAAACACAAGTGAATTATCGCCATTCCAAAATGTTACCCTTCTTCTTCCTCCGATAGCTTCCCAAGACTCTCCGCTCCCTTCCCCTGCTGTTTTTTCCCTCCTAGTTCCTCCTTATACGTTCTAAATTTGTCCGCCTCTGCCCATGTCATAAATCTCCTCCTTTTCCCTTTAAAGTAAAAGGATATCCCTTCTGGGAATTCCCACCTATGGGCAATAGATTTTTCTCTCAGAGCATCAACAAATGGTTTATATTTGTCACGTTTTCTTAACAATCTCGGTGGCATGATTTTGTGTATGATAATGTCAGATCCTGATATTTTAAGTTTTTTTTTTGCTGCCTGTTTGCAGGATCTTATCCCTCATATCCATCGTAACAAAGGAGACTAAACAATCCCCTGGCCAATTGTTTTTCTTCGCGTAACTTGATCAGATTCTATACACTTTTTCTATACTCTGAGCCACCTCTGTTTCCTCCATTCCCAACCATTTGGCCAGCTCTGAGCTTATTTTCTTTTCTATGAATTCATTTGGTTCTTCAGGTATCGCTCTCAATCTTAAGGTTCTCTCCCTTCTATACATTTCAATCATTGCAATAGATTGAATTCCTTTATCTCTTCTACATCTTTCCTAACCTTATCCACCTCTATCTTCCTTTCTTTATTTTCTTTCTGGACCTTCCTTGCCCCTTCTTCCAAATTGATTGTTTTACCCTTCAGTTCCTATACCGTTTTCGTAATTTCTGAATTTTTTATCACCAACTCATTCATTTTCCCTGTGATCTCTGTTACCATTTTTGCATTCTCATCAATTTTCAACCCCATTCCGTCTAGCTTCTGGTCAATATTTTTAGCATTATCATTCATTTCTTTTTTCAGGTCAGAAATGTCCCTTTTCAGTCCCATCATCAGCTCCTTCATTTCCATGTTTAAGTTCAATTCCGGGGTCGAGTTCCTTCTGTTGGTGCTTGCCACTGCTCCTGACGGTATCAAAGTTGCAGATTTTTTGTTGGTGTTAGACATTCCCTTCTATAAGAGAGAGCTATGTCCTATGTTCTCTGTTACCTCTCTCTTAAATTCCTCCAATACAAAAAGGAAAAAAGAAAAAAGAAAAAGAAGAAAGAGGAAAAAGGAAAAGGGGAGAAAGAAGAAAGAGATAAAAATTAAAAGAAAACAAGAGAAAAGGGGAACAAAGAAAAAGAATAAAAGTAAAAGTGAAAAAATAAGACGAATAAAAGAGGAAAAAGGAGGAAAGGAGGGAAAAAAGAGAAAAAAAGGCTAACAAAGAAGAGAAATAACATACAAGATGAAAAGAAAAAAAGAAAAAAAACACAAGCAGGAGGGGGAAAAAAGAAGAGAAATAGGAGAAGAGATAAAGGGAGAAAGGAGCGAATATGTTGTCTATTCCCCCTTTCTCCCCCCTCCCCCTCTTTAAAGATCAGGAGGAAAGTAATAATGTAATTTCCACCCAGTACAGAGAACTGACGGATTCAAATCAGTATCCAATTGTTTGCTCCTTACAATTTGTATCTCTCAATTTTCTCACCAGCCCAGCCTAGTAGCTACAAAGTACATACATATACCTTATACACACTATATGAACATCTACAGGTATGTACTCTCATCCTTAGCCACCAGATGGCAGCACTATGTCTCTTTAGCTTTAACCAGGAAATAAACCCCCGAAGTCTTTCTCGAAGATAAAGGTAGAGTTTGTTACAATGACTTAACACGCCATCTTGTCTTCACTCCCACTCCTTACACCCCCATGTCCGGAGGTTCCAGATATTTGAGATAGTCTTTTTCAGCAGTTCTGGTTGAGTTTCGTATTATGAGGACCCTTTATATTATCAGAACCATTTCAAAGGGCATTCTTTTCGTTACAGTTACTGGTGGCCCATAAGTACTTATCTTCCTTTTCCTTCCTTTTTTCTTCTTTCCCTTAGGGCCATTACAGTCTCGTATTTCAAACTTCAAACCTTACCCTTCACGCAGGGTCTTGGAGCGGAACACGTCTCCTCTTTACAAATCTCGCATTGCTCTTCTAGTTTGCCACAAAATATCACAGTTCAGTTACAGCGATAAATCACCATGATCTTTAAGCGTACAAGGTCATTATCCTGCCAGCAACAACTCCTTTTTTCCAAAAGAACAGCCTCAAACCTCAGGGCAGAAAACGCTGAATACTTTTGGGTTGACCCCCCCTTAACTTACCTTGTTCTTCCTCCAGCCAAAGTTATTCGGCATGCCTTCCAGCTTCCCCACTCCAACCGCCAGGAAGGCACCCACCCTGGGGTGCAGAGAGAGCACTCGCCTCAAAATCTCTAGCCCCACACGGGCTTATTCTTCGTTTCTCCTCCAGCCCCCATGGGGCTGGATACACTATATTTTTTAATATGCTAGTTGCGATAATTTTATGTCCATTAAAATTGTCCATAGTTATATTTTTTGATTGTTGGAAACACTTCAAACCAACCTTAGTACACCTTGGAGCCCGGCACGCTTCCTTCAGCGCACGTACCTCTCCTGTACGTTCTCCTTGCTGCCGTCTCCTGTGCTATTCAGCAGAGTTATCTTCTCTTATCTTCTCTCACGCAGCGGGGTTGTGTATGCCAGCATATTACAGACAACAGAGTCCGGCTTCTTTCTAATCTAGAAGCTTTATTTTACAAGGCATAAATCATTACATTCCGGGAGAGTCGCAAGCCATGTTGGTGGCTTCTCCCTTCTCTCCGTTCTCCGGACACAGAAACAGAAAGTATCACATTACACAGTACAACAGTACACAGAGCATCCGGTGACGCTCTTCCTCCTGTGGGTGGGACAACCTGGTTGAGCTTGTTAACTCTAAAAGCTCCAAACCTCTACAACTTTCAATCTGGAAAAGTAAAAAGAAGTGCTAATGTAGCAAATGTAGCATTTTTTTTTCAATTTTTCCGAAAATTTCTGGAAATTTTACATCTCTAATCCAGTGATCAATGCCTCTTTAAGAGATGGGGTAGTCCCTGCCTGTTTGAAGGAGGCAGTGGTAAAACCACTCCTTATGAAACCTCCCCTGGATTTTGGAAACCTAGAATCATAGAATAGAATCATAGAATCATAGAGTTGGAAGAGACGACAAGGGCCATCCAGTCCAACCCCCTGCCAAGCAGGAAACACCATCAAAGCATTCCTGACAGATGGCTGTCAAGCCTCCGCTTAAAGACCTCCAAAGAAGGAGACTCCACCACATTCCTTGGCAGCAAATTCCACTGTCGGACAGCTCTTACTGTCAGGAAGTTCTTCCTAATGTTTAGGTGGAATCTTCTTTCTTGTAGTTTGAATCCATTGCCCCGTGTCCGCTTCTCTGGAGCAGCAGAAAACAACCTTTCACCCTCCTCTATATGACATCCTTTGATATATTTGAACATGGCTATCATATCACCCCTTAACCTTCTCTTCTCCAGGCTAAACATACCCAGCTCCCTAAGCCGTTCCTCATAAGGCATCGTTTCCAGGCCTTTGACCATTTTGGTTGCCCTCCTCTGGACACATTCCAGCTTGTCAGTATCCTTCTTGAACTGTGGTGCCCAGAACTGGACACAGTATTCCAGGTGAGGTCTGACCAGAGCGGAATACAGTGGTACTATTACTTCCCTTGATCTAGATGCTATACTCCTATTGATGCAGCCCAGAATTGCATTGGCTTTTTTAGCTGCTGCATCACACTGTTGACTCATGTCAAGTTTATGGTCTACCAAGACTCCTAGATCCTTTTCACATGTACTGCTCTCAAGCTAGGTGTCACCCATCCTGTATTTGTGCCTTTCATTTTTTTTTTTTTTTGCCCAAGTGTAGTACTTTACATTTATCCCTGTTAAAATTCATCTTGTTTGCTTTGGCCCAGTTCTCTAATCTGTTAAGGTCATTTTGAATTGTGATCCTGTCCTCAGGGGCATTAGCCACCCCTCCCAATTTGGTGTCATCTGCAAACTTGATCAGGATGCTCTCAAGCCCATCATCCAAGTCATTGATAAAGATGTTGACCTAACTAACTACCAGCCACTTGCTAATCTCCCTGTCCTGGGCAAGGTTCTGGAGTGAGTGGTCGCAGACCAGATCCAGATGCTTTTGGAAGAAACTGATTTTCTGGATCCATTTCTTTCTTTTTTTATCAGAATAATTTTTATTCGGTTTTACAAATTTAAAATTACAGTGGTACCTCGGAAGTCAAATGGAATCTGTTCTGGAAGTCTGTTTGACTTTCAAAACATTCAGAAACCAAGGTGCAGCTTCCGATTCTCTGCAGGAAGCTCCTGCAGACAATTGGAAGCCGCGGAAGCCCAGTCGGACGTTCAGGTTCCAAAGAACGTTTGCAAACCAGAACAGTCACTTCTGGGTTTGCGGTGTTCGGGAGCCAAAGTGTTTGACTTGCGGTTCAGGATCCAAGATACGACTGTATAATCATACCACATCAAATCCACAGTTACAGTAAGAGATTCCTCCGAATCTCTTGACTTCTCGCCTTCCTGTCCATGGGTTCTGTTGTTACCCTTTTTCTGCTGCATATTTTTCTTATAAACCAAGTTTTTTTAATAACTCTTTTATATCCATAGTTCTCGTTACATTACAAGTGTTATTACAATCCTGCTAGTGTTTTCAGCTGCTTACAGTGGTCTTCTAGGTAAATTAAAATTTTCCCCCATTCCTTATTAAAGTTCTGGTCTTCCTGGTTTCTGAGCTTCCTGGTCAATTTTGCGATTCTAGCATAGTCCAACAAGTTATTTGCCATTCTTCTCTGGTAGGGACTTTATCTTCATTCCATCTCTGGGCTAACAGTATACGCACAGCTGTCATCGCATACATAAAAAGTATTTTCGGCTCCCTTGGAATTTCAGCACCCAGAATTCCTAATAAAAAAGCCTCTGGTTTTTTTAATAAAAGTTATTTTAAACATTTTTTAATTCATTATATATCATTTCCCATAATTATTATTAGACAAAAGGTGCCTTCTTTTTCTTTGCATTTCCAGCAGATATTTGTACCTGTCTTATACATTTCTGCTAAGTTACAAGGAGTTAAGTACCAACGGTACATCATTTTTATATAATTTTCTTTCAGCGTACAGCATGTAGAAAATTTCAGATCTAACTACCAGCCAGTTGCTAACCTCACTTTCCTAAGCAAGGTTCCGGAGCGAGTGGTTGTAGACCAGATCCAGGTGCTTTTGGAAGAAACTGATTTTCTGGATCCATTTCAATTGGGGTTTAGGCCCGGCTTTGGCACAGAAACTGGTTTGGTCGCCCTGTATGATGACCTCTGTCAAGAGAAAGACAAGGGAAATATGTCCCTGTTAATTCTTCTCAACCTCTCAGCTGCTTTTGATACCATCGACCATGGTATCCTTCTGGAATGACTCTCTGAACTAGGGGTGGGTGGCACTGCTCTGCGGTGGTTCCGGTCCTACTTGGATGGTCATTCCCAGAGGGTGTTGCTTGGGGAGTGCTTCTCAGCCCCTTGGAACCTTCAATGTGGGGTTCCACAGGGCTCAATCCTATCCCCTATGTTGTTTAACATCTACATGAAACCGCTGGGTGGGGTTATATGGAGGTTTGGAATACATTGTCAGCAGTATTGTCAGGAGTCCAGGTTCCCAGCTTGATAACACAGTGTTGTTGTTGTTCAGTCGTTCAGTCGTGTCCGACTCTTCGTGACCCCATGGACCAGAGCACGCCAGGCACCCCTATCCTCCACTGCCTCCCGCAGTTTGGCCAAACTCATGCCAGTCGCTTCGAGAACACTGTCCAACCATCTCATCCTCTGTCGTTTATTGCAAAAACAAACAGATCGCTCCAGACGGCTCTAATGCAGATGACCCTTCTGAAGACTCCTTCCGATGTCTACAGAATAAATTGAACCATTGCCCCTTGCGTCTCTTGTTTTGCTTCCTATCTAGCAGCCCTCCCATTCACCGACTCTTCAGACTTATTGGATTAGCTCCAGCCTCTTCCTGTTCTAACAGACTGTCTCCTTGTCTGCTCGCACCTATTTGATCTTCCGGAGAGCTTTGGCTGTGTTCCAGCCTGCTCTCAGTCATTCCCTTGGCAACTGGGATTCCAATGCCCATGGAAGTTGCGCTGGGCACTGGCCACTGCTCAGCCTGCAGCAGATCTTTCCCCCCCCCCCAAAGAATTTATTGGATTTTAATAACAAAAGTACACAAAACACAAATACATACACTACAAAAACCACATAAAATACACACAAAGAAAACACTTAATTACTCATCCTTATCCTCTTTCCAATCCTAAGATTGGGACTTCCTCACATCCTCTCTTCTGCGTTCATTTCTAATCTTCTTTAGTAACTTTGTAACACTGTAAAATCTACTTTCTTATGTCTAATCTTAATCTTACAATTATAATCCAGATATCTTAAATCCTAAATCTTATTCATATCAAATAAAACATCAAATTCCACATCTCCACTTCTTTTATCCTCTCTCCACTTAACTTTGTTATGCGGTAGTCTATATTTCATCTGATTCCAATTTCAAATATATAAAAATCAACACATATTAACAAATACCTAAGTATTTCTTCCATCTCATAGTCCATTTTTTCCCTCTGGTGTCAGAGTACCGTGGTCAGCCTTTATAAAATCCCCATTGAATCATACTTTACCCCACCCCCCTCCTATCCATCATCACCCTTCCCTTTGCCTTTCCCATCCCCCACCGGTCTCCCTCCCCCACAATCGACCAGTCCAGTTTCTTGTTGCTTCATGTTCAGTTTTACTTCTATTATTTCCTTCAATTGTAGCTTCATCTCCTCCAGAATGTAGCATTCTTCCTGATAAGCAGTTGCAGCAACTTTATCACAAAGTATCTTCCCTCCACTCTCAGCTCCGTATTGCATTCTCCATGATTGTTGTTCTCGAGCCTCTGGGCTGCCACCCCAGGGGTTCTCTATACTGTCCAACCTGTAGGCTCCCCAACTCTCACGCCAGGGAAACCTTTCTTGTTTTCCACCTTTTGTGTCTTCCCCTTCAGAAAAATCCTCTGGATCAGCATTCATTCCATCATTACCATTGAGTGGGTATATAGAACAGTTATGCAAAGTAGCTCCAATCTGAGCAAATTTGTCTAAAACATTCTGTTGGAGTAGTTGCAGTTCAAACAATATTCTTTCCTGGAGTGATGTCATTGTTGAGTCTAAACTTCAAGGAGACCGTGGGATTTGAGTAAACAGGAAGTGGGGTCTCAGTATTTTTCCAGCTGCGCAATCCGGACCAAAACCGCCATTCCTTGCCTGACCCCGCCTCTTCAGCCAGGGGGATTAATGGTATCTTCCCTTTTAGTTTATAGTCCACAAGAAGAAATAAATCAAGCTCTCAGTCTGCCCCCCCCCCCCGAACAGGGGCTTTCTAAGGTTTCCAAAATCAGTTCTCCACTTAAAATAAACAGATCTTTCACAGCTACAGTTTCTAGGTGTTACTTTAAACTTGCCGCTGTCAGAGAGAGATGGACTTCCTTTTTGATCTCTCACTGTAAGCCAAATTTCAATAGAATTTGCAAATCAATCGTTCTCAGTACTTACAGAGTCCTTCTTTTGTAATCCAAATTAAGGAAATGCAAAGCGCTCGTCTCCGTCAGCCTCCGCCGCTTCGTGTCTTCAGGCAATTGGATAGGTCTACAGAGGCGTGCCAGAGCCCCGCTCGCTTAAGGAGACCTTACTAGGTCTCCTCAAGAGCAAGGAAAGCACTTCTGGCTCCCGCTAGACCCCAAGTCCTCAGGACGCTCTTCCTGAGGTTTAAACAGAGCCCACAGTGCGGTTGTGGTCACTCCTGGCCCAAAAACACCGGACCCCCCTCGGAGCTGAGAGAGGACCCAACTGAATCGGAATGGCGCTCCACCGGATTCCAATGCCCATGGAAGTTGCGCTGGGCACTGGCCACTGCTCAGCCTGCAGCAGATCTAACCCTTTCTGTTCTGCAGCTGACTGAGAAGTTCCACTCGGAGCTGGCTCATTCCTGACAAGTATGCTGTTGACACTAAGCTCTATTTCTCCTTTACATCTGCAGGTGAGGCAGTGGAAGTGCAGGACCAGTGTCTTGCCTCAGTAATGGACTAAATGAGAACCAACAAACTGAAACTCAATCCAGATAAGACTGAGGCACTGTTAGTGGGTGGTTCCCTAGACCAGATGAGTGGGAGATCTCCTGCTCTTGATGAGGTTACACTTCCTCTGAAGGAGCAGGTTCATAGCTTGGGGGTACTCCTGGATCCTTTGCTGTTGCTCAAGGCTCGGGTGGCCTCAGTGGCCCGGAGTGCCTTCCATCAGCTTCCACTCAGAAGTGGCGGCAGTTTCACCAGCTATATACCGCTGAGTGAAACCGACATCGTGGTCTGCTCCTCATACTGGTCCTGGGTGATATATCGATATATTGATATATCGCCCAGGCCTAGTGAATACCCCTGTGTGTATCTTTGGCTCTCCATCTGAGAGCAACTAGCTGACTTCGAAACTTAAGGGGACACTCTGATTTGCATCCAAGTTTTTTACATCAGCATGAGGGCTGAGTTCCACATACTCTTCAACCCTTCCAAAGGTTTAAACAGGTTCCTTGGTAATCATATTATTTCTTTGTTTTCACCTGTCACTGTACTTGTACCAATCTCTCCCTGTCCCTTTTACCCAGAAGAAGGTTCAGAAACCATGTGAGACAGTATGCTAATTTTTTGAGTATCACCTGTACATAAGTATGCCCCCCCTTATAACAGATTCATAGAGACTTCCGGCGGCGACGCCATTGCGGGAGGTCGTGGGTTGCCTCGGCTGCGAGGCAACCCAGTCCATCCCGGGGGTTGGAGCCCCGCTACCGCAAAGCGGGGCTCCGGTGGGGTGCGGGAAGAGCGTCCCGCACCCTGGGCTCCCCGGCTGTGCCCATTAGTGCTCCGAACCCTTCCCCCGCTCCCCCTGTAAAGGGGGAGCGGGGGTGAAGGGACGACGGAGCTGGGCTATAGGGGAAATGCCCCAACCGGGATGTAAATGCGGCGGTCGCCCCCGCGACGAGCGTCTAAGTTCTACCTGTCTTTAATGGAGCTAAAGAACCCGGTGGTCGTGAGTATTTGAAATGGATTGACTTTTATATTTTTTTGAACGATCCGGGGGGAAGAGGAAAGGAAGCCTGCCTCCCTCCCTTCGGGGGAAAAGAAAATAACCAGTTTAAGTGACTGCTGCTACAGTATTGGATACAAAGTGCTTGAAATTTTAAAAGTGAGACTGCTGAGATTTCCCTTTGGGGATTGAGTTTGCAGAAAATATCTCCGTTTAAAGTTTTGGTCTTTACACTCTGGCTTCAGAAAAATGGCGATGGAAAATTTGGACTGACGTGGGAAACAATTGAAACAAAGGGAGGAATATAGAGACAGGAACTGAAATTTGACACTCACCCCCTCCCCCAACATGCTGGACTTTGTGTTTGCACTTGTTATGAACTCTGGACTAACGGATGAAGAAAGGCTTACTGTCTTGAGGCTGGAACTGCTGAATCGGAAACTGAAAGTCTTGAGTGGGATAATAAATAAAAAAAATCTACTTTCCACAGAGGAGGCTTTCCAAAAGTTCTACACAATGGAAGGAAACCTGGGCAAAAAGCTAGAAGGGATGTTCGAAGGATGGATTGAGACGACTGGGCGACTCCGGAAAAAAGATCCGTTCTTTGGGGGTGGCAGTCCCGGAACGGTAAAATTTGCAATATCCAGACCCCGAGGTGTGAGCTCGGGGGCAAGGGACAAGGAATTAAGATATTTACAAGAAGAAGAAGAATGGTACAAAGAAGCGGAGGAGCCGAGAAAAGAGGAGTGGATCCTGAAGCTCGATGCAAGGTTTGCTGTGAACTCTGCCTGGATCTGTGGACATTTGGGAAAAGAAGATAATTAGAAGATTGGTTCCGGCGATAGACAGAGAAAGTCAATGGACAGAGGGGGTGTGGGGTGAAACATTAAATGTAAAACTCAAATGGTCTGTTATGGTACCTGAAATCGGAGGGTGAAGGTTGTTAGTTGTAAGTTTATTCTGAATAAGTAAGGAGATATTGAGATTTTATGTTAATAGCAGCATGATAAAGAATAGAAGAAATAAGTTTAGATTGTATGAGAATATTTTGTTAAGATTTATGATAGAATAAGATGATTAAGATATTACTTTTAATTTTTAATTGAAGTTAAATTTTTTAGAGAGAAGTTGTTAAAAAAGTAGATTATGTATTTAAAACCGAAGGTGAAAAAGCAGGGGAAGTCAACCGTCAAGATTCGGAAATAGAAATTTTTCTCTATGTATACAATCAAGAAGAAGAATCCTGGCAATATATGTATTTGTTTTATATTTGTAGGTGTGGGTTTGGGTGTGTGTTTTGTTATGAAAATGCCAATAAATTCTTCATAAAAAAAAAACATAACAGATTCATAGAATTGTAGAGCTGGAAAGGACCTCAAGGGTCATCTATGCAAACATGACTGTCCCGCCAAGGGGCAGGGTTCTTTTGGGATCTGGATCCAATGAACACACCAATGGAAGAAGAACAAATATACTTTTATTTCTAGATACAATCAGCAGCAGACAAATGTAGCATACCTGATAAAAGCCCAAGCACAATCTCCCCTTCTGCTGCTCGGGGCCCCAAAGGAGCGGCGAGAGAGACCCCTCACGCCAGGAAACCCACAGCACCTGGTGCCTGGTCTGTGGCGAAGCCCAATCGGTCCCCTCCATTCCTTCGTTTATATAGTTAACTTAATAGGTTTGATTGATTCCACCTGGCTATCAAGTACCATTCCCGACTGGTCAGGCACCTGGGTGTGGCTTGGCTAAGGTCATTGGCAGCTGAAGGTGTTCACAACTAATTGTATCTTCCTCACCAGCAACTTATTACAGCTGGACATCTTCCTTTCGGCATGTACCATAGATAAGCATTACTTTGCTAATTTCAAGACTGAGGATGGAAAAGGGAGGAGGATATGCCACCTGACTCCTCGTGATTACAAAGATCTTCCGCGAGTTTCCACTACAATGAGCCCTGTAAATATGACCATAAAACTTTCATTCCCCCCCCTTATTTGATTTAACACCATCAAAAATGAAGTAAAAGAAAATGCTCTGAGTGTACTTCATGTTTCAGATTGTTAACGGAAATCCGAGGGCTCACTTGGACAAAGAGATACTTAAGCCAAAGTGTCGGAGCAAAACAGCAACCAGTAGGCCTGGTCTTTATTGAGAAGAACTGCCGCAACAGGACCTCCACCTGCCACAGGGTGAAGCAAGATGGAAGACGCCGAACAGGAAGAGACCCCAACTTTTATTGATTACTAATCCCCCAAGTCCTGGACCATAAAGAAGGCTGATCGCCGAAGAATTGATGCTTTTGAATTATGGTGCTAGAGGAGACTCTTGAGAGTCCCATGGACTGAGTGCTCACTAGAAGGACAGATCCTGAAGTTGAGGCTCCAGTACTTTGGCCACCTCATGAGAAGAGAAGACTCCCTAGAAAAGACCCTGATGTTGGGAAAGATGGAGGGCACAAGGAGAAGGGGACGACAGAGGATGAGATGGTTGGACAGTGTTCTCGAAGCTACTAACATGAGTTTGGTCAAACTGCGAGAGGCAGTGAAGGATAGGCGTGCCTGGCGTGCTCTGGTCCATGGGGTCACGAAGAGTCGGACACGACTGAACGACTGAACAACAACAATCCCCCAAGTCACACCCCTAAACTACATCAGAACTACATCAGAAATTGGGAGGGTCAGAGGAGGTAACCTGAGAATTCTCACACCTGTGCCGCCCCTCCTTGAACCCCTCCCAGACACATATTTCTGCAAAACAAAAGAGTGTTTGTGGTTTCCTGCCCAGCCTGGGTAGGGCTAATGCAGGGCTAATGGCCATCCTTTGTCTTAGCCCGAGTTGAATCCATTTCCAGGTGGTGGGACTATTGTGAGCCAAATGTTTCATCGTCTGGCAGACTTGGGTGGGTACAACACCCTGGCAAGGTTCGCTGTGTACGTGCTGGTATGCTCAGGGGATTATGGCTGCCCGGTGAGCACACCAAGTTTCCCCCTTCAAAAGTCCTTTTAATATGGTGCAGAATAAAAGTGAAACTCTCCAGATCTGACATACGGTTGATTTTACATGTATTTTTAAAGATAAACACATAGGAACACTGAGCAGAAAATCCAATCACAAAGTTGCTACATTCTTGCTACATTTTGATGGGATTAGTCACGGTCAATTGAGTTCAGAAGTCTTTCATTAACACCTATGCAGGTCATTGATAAAGATTGTAGCGAGAGTAACAGCAGCTGTGCAGTACCAGTTTGGTCGCCACAAGGGGCTCTGTTCGCTAATACTGATTGGCCAGAAAGCAAAAGCTTATTTGAATGTGGAGTCTGGTCTGTTCAGCGAAGCACTAGGCGCGGGGGGGGGGGGGGGAGATGGCGGTTTTCAATGCCATTTTTTAATGTCAGGCACCCTTATTTACAGGGCCTTTTTGAGAAACGGTTAGGGGGACATGTGCAATTGTGTGCGTGTGCATGTGTGGTGTTTGTGTGACTTGTATGGGGAAATTCCTGCAACAAGATAAACACCCAATATTGGAACACAATTATTGAACTCATGTCCCTGCTAGTACAACTTATATTAAGTATTCGCACATCTAACTTTAAAATGTTTATGGATACTTTGACTCAGTTATGCTTTGAGTCCCATAAAAGGGGAGTTGGGCTGTCAATTCCAATCTGTTACCTCCAAGGATGTGGAAAGGCTGCTTGGACGAGTGAAACCGACCACCTGTCTCCTTGATCCTTGCCCATCCTGGCTAATAAAAGCAAGCTGGGACGGGCTGGGTGATGGGCTCTGCGGGGTGGTGAATGCTTCCCTCTGCGAGGGAGTCTTCCCAGACCCGCTGAAAGAGGCGGTCATTAAACCGCTTCTTAAAAAAACATCTTTAGACCCGGCCAATATGGCCAAATATTGCCCAGTCTCAAATCTACCATTCTTAGGCAAGGTGATTGAGCGGGTGGTTGTTGAACAACTCCAAGCACGCCTGGAGGATGCGGACCATATGGATCCCTTCCAATCGGGTTTCAGGCCTCATCATGAGACTGAAACTGCTTTGGTTGCGCTGGTCGATGACCTCCGGTGGGCTAGGGACAAAGGTGAGAGCTGTTTCCTAGTTCTGCTGGATCTCTCAGCAGCTTTTGACACCATTGACCATAACATCCTTCTGGACCGTCTACAGCAGGGGTGTCAAACTCAAATTCATCGGGGGCCGCATCAGCAGTTTGGTCACCCTCAAAGGGCCGGTTTTATCTGTAGGACTATGTGTCCACTCCGTGCACTACTTCAATCATTTTAACTCGGGGTGAAAGGAGAGCATGGTGGCACTGGTGTAAATCATGGCCCTTCTGATAGGACTAGCATACACAAACCCATTAATTAGTAAACAAGCACCATGCCTACTGAATAGTCACCATGTGAGAAGACCCAGGCACAAAGCAATCTGTTACATGCAGGAGGGAAGCTGAAGGGCATTTTCATAAGTGATGCTATACAAGCCTTTTAAACCACTTCTGAAACCGAATGTGAGACACAAGCTTTAAATCGGATGTACTTGTGGCTTTCCAAGGTGACACAGGTTTCACACTGCAAAAAATGGTCTCGGTTGAGTGTGAACCAGCAGAATTGGGGGTGCAAGGGAACCCACGTGTGTGTGTGTGTGTCTTATTGGTTTGCTTTATTATGTATGTTGTGCTTTTTCATGTCGTGAACTATCCTGAGATCCAAGGGCAGCAAACAAATTTAACAAATAACAATAACAACCATAACAACCCCAAACTTTTTCCTCAGGGCAAACCCCGTCGACGCCCAGTAAACTCGCTCCCCATGCAACATGCATAGCTGTCAACTCTTCCCTTTTTTAAAGGGAAATTCCCTTATTCCGAATAGGATTCCTCGCAAGAAAAGGGAAAAGTTGACAGCTATGAACATGTGCACCGTGCAGTGGTGTTGGGCGAGGGCAGGGCCGCCAGCAGTCTACCTCCCAAGGTGGTTGTGTTGAAGTTGAAGCAGCAGCAGCAAAAGCGCGCCATGGTGGGTGGACGAAAGAAAGAAGAGAGAGAAAAAAAGAAAGAAGGAAGGAGAGGAGAGGAGAGGAAAGGAAGGAAGGCAGCTTCTTGGATCCATCCGGTCTTCAGCTCCATCTCCCCGGCCCTCACTCACCTCGTCGCCCCACTTGAGCACGTCCTTGTGCCTCTCGCCCACCGCCCGGTAGATGTGCAGGAACTGGAGGATGCCATGTTTGCGCACGTGCTCCGCGTGGCGCTGTGTCTTCTCCCAGCTCAGTGGGAAGCCCTGCGACAGGAGCCCCATGGCCCCCCGAGGGAGCGGCGCAAGGGCGCACGGGGAAAGGGAGGAGAGCCGGCCAGCAACGCCAAGGAGAAAAGCTACCTTCAGGCGGTGGCGGCAGAAAAGAGGAGCAGGAAGGAGAAGGATCCTCCACCGGTGGCGAAACAGGAGGAGGAGATCGGCGCCGGCTGCTACTTCTCTCTTCCTCCCCGCCGCGGCGCCTCTTTCTCTGCAAGGCTCCCGGAGGGGAAACGCCTGTGCCGGCTGCAGACGGAACAAGAGAGGCCAGCTGCGCGGCTGTGTGTGTGTGTAGATGCAGGGAGGGGGTGGTGCTGGTGACCGTCCCGGCAGCAGTGGGGCACGTGATCAGGGGGAAGGAGGTTGCTCTGTGTGCGCGCGCCTGTGCGTTTGTGTTTGTGTGCGTGCAGTGAGCGTGCGCGCGCTCCCTCCCCGGTGCGGACGGGTGGGCGCCGGGAGGGAGGGAGGGAGGGAGGCGCGCGCGGGCCACATGACGATGTCTGGCGGGCCGGATTAGGCCCCCGGGCCTTGTGTTTGACATCCGTGGTCTACAGGGACTGGGAGCTGGGGGCACTGTTATACAGTGGTTCCGCTCCTTTCTCCGGGGCCGTGTCCAGAAAGTGTTGTTGGGGGATGAGTGTTCAGACCCCTGGGCTCTCACTTGTGGGGTGCCTCAGGGTTCCGTCCTCTCCCCCATGCTTTTTAATATCTATATGAAGCAGCTGGGAGAGATCATCAGGGGGTTTGAGCTGTGTGTCCATCTGTATGCGGATGACACCCAGCTCTACCTCTCTTTCAAATCAGAACCAGTGAAGGCAATGAAGGTCCTGTGTGAGTGCCTGGAGGCGGTTGGAGGATGGATGGCGGCTAACAGATTGAGGTTGAATCCTGACAAGACAGAAGTACTGTTTTTTTTGGGGGGGGACAGGGGGTGGGTGGGTGTGGGGGACTCCCTGGTCCTGAATGGGATAACTGTGCCCCTGAAGGACCAGGTGCGCAGTCTGGGTGTAATTGTGGATTCGCAGCTGTCCATGGAGGCGCAGGTTAATTCTGTGTCCAGGGCGGCTGTCTACCAGCTCCATCTGGTACGCAGGCTGAGACCCTCCCTGCCCGCAGACTGTCTCGCCAGAGTGGTGCATGCTCTAGTTATCTCCCGCTTGGACTACTGCAATGTGCTCTATGTGGGACTACCTTTGAAGGTGACCCGGAAACTACAACTAATCCAGAATGCGGCAGCTTGACTGGTGACTGGGAGTGGCCGCCGGGACCACATAACACCAGTCCTGAGAGATCTACATTGGCTCCCAGTACGTTTCCGAGCACAATTCAAAGTGTTGGTGCTGAGCTTTAAAGCCCTAAAAGGCCTTGGTCCTGTATACCTGAAGGAGCGTCTCCACCCCCATCGTTCTGCCCGGACACTGAGATCCAGCTCCAAGGGCCTTCTGGCAGTTCCCTCACTGCGAGAAGCAAAGCTACAGGGAACCAAGCAGAGGGCCTTCTCGGTAGTGGCGCCCGCCCTGTGGAATGCCCTCCCGTCAGAGGTCAAAGAGATAAGCAACTACCTGACATTTAGAAAATACCTGAAGGCAGCCCCGTTTAGGGAAGTTTTTAATCTGTGACATTTTAATGTATTTTAACATTTGTTGGAAGCCGGCCAGGGTGGCTGGGGAAGCCCAGCCAGATGGGCCGGGTACAAATAAATTATTATTATTATTATTATTATTATAGGCACGTCCCTATTTTCTGGTAATACACTTTTCTGGTAACAATACCTGTTAACTTCTCATCTTTAATAAAGGGTTCAGAACTAAAATTCATTTCGTTTCCCTAAAAAAACCACCCATCTTCTTCATGCTTCTGGAGTTTTTTCAAGAGCAGATTCTGCCTTCCTACCTTTGGACTGGCAATGGCGTGATAAAATAACGCAAAATCAAGCACTCAATGCATTTGGTTGTCGGTCTCCTTCCTCTCCCATTTTCCTCCACTGCAGTAAATGCAGGAGCCTTCAGCTTGCTTTTGTTGTGCTCCAGCTCCCTTTCTCTCCCCACTAATGGCACGAAGGCATGGGCATAGCTAACTTCGTTAAGTTTACTACGCGTGCTCAGAGCACTGTCGGGGGGAAGGGGGCGGGGCAAGTGAAAGAAGAGCGGTGCGCACGAGAGGTTGATACTCGCTCCTTTGTGACGTTTGTTCTAGCAAAGACTGGTCGCTAGACTATTGGGGGGAGGGGGGAGAAGAAGGGATAAAGGGCGAGGGGGGGGGAATGTGCGTGTGAGTTTGCGAGTGAGCAGGCCGCTCGCTCTCTCTCGCTCACCTGCAGTTTCCTAAGCTTAGCCTGTGATTAGTGCAGGCCTCGGACCTGGCGAACCCTGGAAAGCGGCAGTCAAGTCCTCTTTTCTCTACTCCTCCAGCTCGAGCAGGAGCCCGCCAAGCGAAGGTGAGGAGTGGGTGGGGGATGCTCAATCGCGGAAAGGGGATTGTTGAAAATTATAATTAATGGTTTTTTAAAGGGCGGATGTGTGGGAGGTGCCAGGCTGCATAGGCCCCAGAACAGGCCCCGACGCCTACCAGCACTCACGTAGCACACCACTTTTTAAATTTACTCCCCCGGCCCGCTTCGCATGTAAACCCGCTCGGGCTTTACAACCAGAGGGGCACGAGTGTGCGTTCGGCTTCTACTTCGCCGCGCGTTTCGACCCGGCGCTGTAGCTGTCCCCTAGAGGCTGCCAGAAAATGGCGGCAAACAAAATGGCGGCTGTCAGAATCAGCGGCAGAGATAACAGAGAAGCACAGCATGCAGAGGCCTTTTTCTTCCTCTACCTTATTCAACTTTTAGAAAACACACACCTCCCCCCGAAGTCTTCTAATAGCCAGTGGTTGTAGCGCCAGACAAACCTCGCTTCTGCGCCTCATAGTACTGTGGGATGTTAAAAACAAAATGGAAAGGGTGCCGGGGAAGAAGGAAGCGCCGGCGGTGCGGCTGTCAGGGGAGATGTCGGCTGAAAACTCCTTCCTCCCCCGACAGCCCCTTTTGCCTCCCACAGCTGATGGGAGCCTTCGTCATCATGTCTTATCTCAGATCGCGCGCGAGGCATCGCTGGCTCTTTGCCTTCCTCGGCCGTGCAACACTAGCTCTGGGAAGGATGGGTACAACCCCCACCCCCTTTTGCTCTACCCGCGCTCTAAAGAACCGCTTTATTGTTTGCCCGTCACGGGCGCTGATTGGAAGCGAGGGGAAGAGCAGCGGTGTGTGTGTATATAGGCATGCGGGTCTCTGCCTCATTCAAGCGCAAGGTTCCCCATCCCCTGTATTGAGTAGCCGCCACCTTGGAAGCCTTTGGAAAAAAGAATTTAGGTTTTGAGCCCCACGACTTGGTTTGGGAGAGCCCTTTCCAGCCAGAAACAGTCTATAATGTGTTGTCTGCTAAAGCAGCAAAGGATTTTGACAAAATATAAAATGAGTTGGTACAATGCATAAAGTACATAAATGTAGTATTATGGTACGTACTGATATGTAATGGATTTTCATAATCTATTAAGTTCTAAACAACCTGCAATTGGAAATGGATATTCAGAAGTGAATCACAGCTATTTCAAAATAATAATATACAAGAAAAGGCTGGAGCAATAATCTACCACCAGGTAACAAAAGACCACCTTGGGTTCTCTGTTCATAAACGTTCTTGTATATTATTATTTTGAAATAGCTGTGAAATGCATCTCTGGGTTATTTGTGGGGCATAGGAATTCGTTCATTCACATGGTCTGAGGGATAGTGGACCAGCCCTCAGCTGAAAAAGGTTGCTGACCCCTGCTCTAGAGGGACAGGGAAGAATGAAAACAGGAGCTTCCAGAATACTTTCGGGGTCAGAATTTAAAAAAGCAAAAAACCCCACAGCAACGCGTGGCCAGGCCAGCTAGTATTACATAAACTTCCATATAATACCGAATATAAGCCACACTTTTTTCCAAATTCCGATTGTGAAAAGTTTAAGTGCGGCTTATATTTGTGACCTTACGGTATCGTTGCTGAAACAGCTGCCCACGAGGGCCGGTGGGGATGTGGGACAATGGCGCCCACCCCATCTGTGTCTCCCAAGCCTCCCCTGAGCCGCTGTAAGGAAAGGGGAAGGGGGGAGGCTGCAGCAAAGTGGCACTGCTTCCCCCCCCCCCCCAGAATCAGCCCGGGAGCTCCCAAGCTTCCCCAGAGCAGCTGTAAGGAAGGGGGAAGAAGCTGCCCGGGAGCGTGGGGCAACGGCGCACAGGCTGCCCACCGCTCCCAAGCCTCCCTTGGGGAGGTAGTGCCACAAGGTGGTAGTGTTGGGAGGTGGGCACACTTAGAGCTCGGAATCAAGCGTCGGCCGCCCCCCGTTCAGGGCGGTAGTGCTAGGAGGCAGACGCGCAGCGCGCTCGGAACCAGGCGCCAGCTTGGGGAGTGGGGTGCCCATCGCCCCCCATCCCCTGTTCAGGGCAGTAATGCCGGGAGGCGGGCCGCACCCGCAAATAAGCTTTGAATTTTAAAGGTACAGCTTATTTGTGGGTGCGTCTTATATTCCGGCCAATACGAAGCTGGATCTGCTTCCCCACTCAGAGGTCTGAGTGGAATCTGCATGCAGAAGCCCTACTGAGTTCAACTAAACTTCTACTTTCCTGGGAGTAAGCCTCATTGAATTCAGTAGGGCTTGCTTGTGAGTAGACACACATTTGCTTGCACTGCCTACAGAAAAACACCCTCCCCATCATTCTCACATAGTACCCAAGGTCCCATTTTAGCATAAGTGTCAGGCTGCCAGGCAAGGCTTACCTTCCCCCTCTCCGTAGATAACAGCACAAAGTGAAAGCAGTCTTTTTTTTTTTATACAGAATTTATTAGCATTTTCATAATATAACACAAACCCAACCCCACACCTACAAATACAAAAACAAATACAAATACACATAATGTCAGGATTCTTCTTCTTATTTGTATATCTTACAAAAAAAAATTTTTTTTTCTACTTCTGAATCTTGACGTTTGACTTCCCCCGCCTTTTCACCTTCGGTTTTAAATCAATATACTATTTCCTTAACAACTTTTCTCTATAAAAAATTTTAACTTTACTTAAAAATAACACAATTATCTTGATCTTTTTATTATAACCTAAATCTTAACCAAATATTCTTATAACTAAACTTATTTCTTCTATCCTTTATCATGCTGCTTTTGACTTAAGATTCAATATCTCCTTACTTATTTAAAATAAACTTATAATTAACAGACTTCACACTCCGATTTCGGATACCATGGCAGACCATTTGGATTATACATTTAATACTTCAACCCACTCCCCCTCTGTCCATTGTCTTTTTCTGTCTTTCACCAGAACCGGATCTCCAATTGTCTTCTTCTGAGTGTCCACAGATCCAGGCATTCACAACAAACCTTGCATCGAGCTTCAGGGTGTTCATCACTTCCTTTCTGGGCTCCTCCGTACCTTTGTACCATACTTCTTCTTCTTGTAGAAATCTTAATTCCATGTCCCCTGCCCCCGAGCTCAAAGTGAAAGCAGTCTTTTGCAGCAATAGAGGGAGAGGGGGGCTTCCACCATTCTTCCACAGAGCAATACCCTTCAGTCTGGTTCCTGACATCACCCCTCCCTCTAAGACTCTCCTCCTCCCACCCCTCTTGTTTGGGTTTTTGGGGGTGTCTCGCATGAAACGTTTTTTTGCAAATCAGGCGCATGCACATGCTCCACATATTCCCACGAGCGCTCGGCTGGTCCATAACCCTTCCACCCAGTCAAGTACTGTAATTTGTTACGTCGCTATCGAGAGTCCAAAATCTGCTTGACTTCATAATCTTCTCCCTCCACTACAACAGGAGGGGGAGGAGTTTCCCTAGATGTCTGATACAGATGCACCAGCACCACTGGGGATAACATTGACCTGTGGAACACAGGGTGAATCTTCATAGATGAAGGTAATTGGAATCTGAAAGTCACAGGATTAATTTGGCCTGTCACCTCAAACGGACCCAACCTCTGATGATCTAATTTCTTACATCTGCCTCTTTGTGGTAGATCACGTGTTGACAACCATACCTGATTCCCAACTTTTATCTCCCTACCCTGTTGGCGGTGAGCATCTGCTGCCTTCTTATAGGCCTCTTTAGCATAGTTCAACCGTTCCTTCAGTAATTCCTGAATGGCTGCCAACTCCTCTAAAAATTCCTTCGCGGCAGGTACTGACAAGGTGTCGGTTGGGGACGGGTGAGGATGGTAACCGTAATTTGCAAAGAATGGGGTTTGTTGAGTTGAAACATGCAGGGCATTATTATATGCGGACTCCGCTAGAGGAAGCTTGGTTACCCAATTGTCCTGCTGGTAATTAACATAGCAACGTAAGTATTGCTGCAACGTTGTGTTCGTTCTCTCTGACTCTCCGTTCGTTTCTGGATGCCTGGCCGAGGAAAGGCTTATTTCCACTTTGAGCAACTGCAGGAGTTTTTTCCAGAACTGTGAGGTAAATTGGGTTCCGCGATCTGAAATCACTTGACGGGGAAATCCGTGCAATTTGAACACATGATCTACAAATAGCTGTGCTGTTTCTGGGGCTGTTGGGAGTCCTTTATGAGGCACGAAGTGGGCCATTTTGGGGTTAAAGTCCACCACCACCCAAATTCCTGTCTGCTGCTGCAACCTTGGTAGATCAGTTATAAAATCCATAGCAATGGTTTCCCAAGGCTTTTGAGGGGTAGGTAGCAGTTGTAGTAAGCCCAGTGGGGCTTCCTTGGGTCTCTTTGCCCATTGACATGTTTTACAAGCTCACACATATTCCTTTACATCTTCTCTTACCCTTGGTCACCAAAACTGTCTTGTCACATGGTATAACGTTTTGTACTGACCTACTGTAGGGTTGTCATGACATTGACACAGAACGGTGGCTCTAAGGTCCCCTGCTGGAACGTAGAGAGCCTCACCCATGTACAAAAGTCCTTTTTCTGAAAAACCCTCAGTATCATTATTATCTTCCTCCAATGCCCTCAATTTGTCTCTGGTGAAAGCATCCTCTCTTGTCTGCCGCTGAAAATCTGTTTCATCTCCCACTAATCCTGCAGCCAACTGCAACTGTTTCATTGTCAAGATATGCCTGTATACCACGACTGATTCTTCCTCCTGATGTTCAGGTTTCCTTGAAAGGGCGTCCACCCCTTGTCTGCTCCCGGCCACATACTTGACTCTGAAGTCGAACCTGTCAAAAAAAACCTGTGCCAACGAATTTGCCTCTGATTCAACTGTTTTACTGCCCGCCAACATTCCAAATTCCAATGGTCCATGTGCACTTCTACCTGGTGCAGAGCTCCCTCCAGGAAATGTCTCCACACTTCAAAGGCTTTCTTGATCGCCAAAAGTTCCTTCTCCCAAATCGTGTAGTTCTTCTCAGAAAGGTTCAGCTTTCTCGAGTGGAACATGCACGGCTGAAGGTTGCCCTCTATGTCCTCTTGTAGCAGCACCGCCGCTACTGCCCTATCTGAAGCGTCCGTCTCCACTATTAGTGGTTGATGAGGGTCTGCATGTGCCAGATACATCTCTGAAGAGAACATGGTTTTTAAATGTTGGAATGTCCATTGTGCATCATTTGTCCACCGGAAGGGGTTTTTTTTGCCCCTGAGGCAATCAGTGAGCGGTGCAGTCAGTCTTGAATAGGCAGGCACAAACTTACAATAATAGTTGGCGAACCCCAAGAATCTTTGTAAGTCCTTTGTCTTGGGTTCCTGCCACAACACCAAGCAGTATATACATCTCTTTTTTTATATAATATATTTATTTAAAAAAATTAAAAACAGAGAAAAAACAAATACACAAATATAACAACAACAAAAACATAAAAATATATCTTATACCTAATATTTATCCCTCACATTGTAGGTAGACTTCCTCCTGTCTCCTCTTCCCACATTCCTTGTCTATCATCTTTAGTAATTTCTAAACATCTTGCCAAATCTTATTTTCTATAAAAATTACCTAAATATTTAATCTTAACTATTTTACTTAACTCATACTCAACTATCTTAAACACTTAACCTTACTCTAAATCTACAGTCTAGCCTTACATTCCTAGTTATATCTAGTTATCAATAATTCAATTTAAAAAAAAATACAATTTAAATTTCTTCCAGTCTTCTTCCATCACGTCGTCCCTCTGGTCACGAAGTTTCCCGGTCATCTCTGCGAGCTCCATATAGTCCATCATTTTCACCTGTCATTCTTCAATCGTTGGTAATTCTTCTGTCTTCCAGTTTTTAGCTATCAAAATTCTAGCTGCTGTTGTGGCATACATAATAGAGTTCTATCACATTTAGGAATTTCTTGGCCTAGGATGCCCAGTAAAAAGGCTTCTGGTTTCTTTTTGAACGTGTTTTTCAAGACTTCATTTCATGATAAATCTTTTCCCAGAAGTCTTTTACCTTTGGGCACAACCACCACATATGGAAGAAAGTTCCTTCTGCTTGTTTACATTTCCAGCACTTATTACTTTGTCCATGATACACAAGCAGTATATACATCTCAAGGGGCTAGACTGATTATAAATAATGAACTGTCAGAACCTTTTGACATTTCTAAAGGGACAAGGCAGGGCTGCTCACTGTCGCCCCTTCTCTTCATAACAGTGTTAGAAACACATTTAAAAGCAATTAGGGAAGACCCAAAAATAGAAGGGATTAAACTCTGAAAAAGATCCTATAAGGTCAAGGCTTTTGCAGATGACCTGATAATTACCGTATTTTTTGCTCCATAAGACGCACTTTTTTCCTCCTAAAAAGTAAGGGGAAATACCTGTGCGTCTTATGGAGTGAATGGTGGTCCCTGGAGCTGAATTGCCCAGGGGCCAAAAGCAGATTGTGCTTTTTATTTTACAAAGAGAAAAGGGAGTGTTGAAAGGACCCGCTCAGCAGCTGATCAGCAGGAGATCGGGAGAGAGATAAGAGTTCCCGGCTCCCTTTCAGCCCCGCCCTCCTTTGTTGAATGTGCTGCAGAGGGAGGTTGTTTGTTTCCCCAGGACATGTGACTGGCTGATTAGATTATCTGTCTGAAAACAGTAGAAATGGCTCCCTTTCCTTAAGATTTTTCAGAAATGTGAGTTAAACCCCATAAAAATGGGGCTTTTCCTCTTTGCTTTTCCCCCTTTGCAAAAGGAGCTTTGCTTTTCCCCCTTTGCAAAAAAGCTGCAAAACCTTTAGCTGATCCACAAAACAAAAACAAAAAAAACCCCTAGGGCTTTTCCCTTTGCAAAAAAAGCTGCAAAACTTTTAGCTGATTCTCAAAAAAGGCCTTTTGCCTTTGCAAAAACAGCAGCAAAACCTTTAGCTGATCCTCCCCCCCAAAAAAAACCCAAACCCCAGGGCTTTTCCCTTTGCAAAAAAAGCTGCAAAACTTTTAGCTGATCCTCAAAAACAAAACAAAAAACAAAACAAAACAGGGCTTTTAGAGGAGGAAAACCAGAAAAATATTTTTTTTTTATTGTTTCCTCCTCTAAAAATGAGGTGCGCCCTATGGTCCGGAGCGTCCTATGGAGCGAAAAATACGGTACAACAAAAAACCCACCAGAAAGTATTTTAAAAATATTGGAGAAAATGAACAAATTTGGCCAATTATCCGGTTTCAAAATCAACAAAGAAAAAACAAAACTTATGGTGAAAAATTTCGACGTGCAAGAAAAAGTAGAGTTGGAAAAAGAGTCAGGATTAAAAGTTACGAACAAAGCCAGATACCTAGGAATTTGGATTACTATGAAAAATATCAAATCTTTATAAGGATAATTATATAAAGGCCTGGAATGGTATATATAAAAAAGAGCTAGAGAGCTGGAATAGATTAAAACTGTCATTATGGGGGAGAATCTCTACAATTAAAATGGTAGTCCTTCTGAAAATATTCCTTTTTCAAACCATTCCAGTTTAATGGACTTAGCTGTTTCAAAGAATGGCACAGGTATTTGGCTAGGTACATTTGGCAAGGTAAGAAACCCAGACTAAAAGTTAAATTATTAACAGATTTAAAAGAAAGAGGTGGCTTGGCTTTGCCAGACCTTAGGTTGTACAGCATGTTTTATATGGTTAAAGCAGGTATGTCCAAAGTCCGTTTCGGGTGGCAATTTATTTCCTGGGGTAAAAATCCTAAAAAATACCTCGACAATTTCCATCCTAAAAAAAGCTCAACAACTTTAACCCTAAAAAAAGTCAACTGGAAAGGATTGGATGATCTTAAAGAATGCTAATTTACTGGAAATAGAGGGATGGGACAATAAAGTAGGATGGAGGTGAGGAAAGAAAGAAGAGCTTTCCAGTTCTTTGTTTATCAGGCTGTGCATAATTAGCTGAGCTCTAAGTGGAAAGATACCAGTGAAGCTGAAAGAGTTTGCTTGTTTGTCTAAGGAGTTAATGTCATTTCTTATTGGTGAGGAGGGAGAGAGGAAACAAAGTTGGAGACACAGTGCCTGCAATATCTGTAAAGTATCTTCAGCTGAGCCCTGGGAAGCTGTTAAGTCTCTACCTTTTGTTCACCAGCATATTGCCTTGTTGAAGCACTTAACCACAATGTTATTTCAATACCGGTATTCAATGATACAGTGATTTATTACACAGCCCTACTACCTGGGTACTTATTTTTTGTGTTCAGTACAGTTGTACCTTAGCTGACGAATGCCTTGGCAGTCGAATGTTTTGGCTCCCAGTGTGAGAGCCAGTGTGGTGTAGTGGTTAAGAGCGGTAGACTCGTTATCTGGGGAACCGGGTTTGCGTCTCCACTCCTCCACATGCAGCTGCTGGGTGACCTTGGGCTAGTCACCCTTCTCTGAAGTCTCTCAGCCCCACTCACCTCACAGAGTGTTTGTTGTGGGGGAGGAAGGGAAAAGGAGAATGTGAGCCGCTTTGAGACTCCTTCCGGTAGTGAAAAGCGGGATATCAAATCCAAACTCTTCTTCTTCTTCTTCTCCCAAATGCTGCAAACCGAGAAGTGAGTGTTCCAGTTTGTGAACGTTCTTTTGGAAGCCGGATGTCCGGCAGGGCTGCTGCAGCTTCCGATTGGCTGCAGGAAGCTCCTGTAGCCAATTGGAAGCTGCACCTTGGAAGTCGAACGGACTTCTGGAATGGATTCCGTTCAGCTTCCATGGTACGACTCTATAAATAGCACTGTGTTAGGCTGCAACCTGAAATAGATTCGCTAAGGCATTTGCCTCCCTGAACACAGTGGGACTTATTTATCAGTAAACATGCTTAGAATACCAATGTAAATTGAAGTGTTACTCATTTATAAATGTTTGGAGGTTGGTTATGCTATTATTTGCAAATCCTGTCATCCAAATAGCAACTGAGTCTACTTTCTTATTCCTCAGCTGGTGTGCTGGTAGGTACATAGGAAGCCACCTTATACTGAGTCAGACCATTGTTCCTTTTAGCCAAATATTGTCTACACTGACTGGTAGCAGCTCTCCAGGATTTCAAACAGGGTTCTCTGCGCTCTACTAGGAGATGCTGGGGATGGATGCTGATATTTGCGCTTGTTGTGAAATCTAGTAATAAGATAATTTTACATGTGCTTGCTAAAGAGGCTTGCATTGAATTCTGTATTAAGTGCTAAAGCAGGCATCCCCAAACTTGGCCCTCCAGCTGTTTTGGAACTACAATTCCCATCATCCCTATTAGCTAGGGATGATGGGAGTTGTAGTCCCAAAACAGCTGGAGGGCCGAGTTTGGGGATGCCTGTGCTAAAGCATCATTCTAAGACATTTATCTTAGCTCAAGTAGTAATTTCTATATACTTTTCTTTTCAGAGTTTGTGAATAAGCATAGATGATTATGGATCCAGGTGGTGGAAGTCTTGGGTTGCAGACAGAGGAATGCAAAATGCCTCACACTATGATTATGCAGGATTTTGGTAAAACAACCTTTCATTTTTAACTCGTGCTTGTTAATCTTTTGCAGTGTATAATGAATAATCAATCTGTGGCATAGGTGCCAAACATGGCACAGGAAGTAGGCGTTTCTGGCACTCCTAAGCAGGAGTCTGAAGACTTGAAGGCCTGGCTGTAGCACAGGGGTTGGCTGGCATTCTTGACAACCTCTTCTGTGTTGCACTGCTGCTAACTTGCTTTAGTAGACCAGAGACATGAGGGACGTGTATGGACTGTAACACACACTAGAGTGGTGCTATCTTTACTAAAAGGCATTTCCGGGTCATTCCATGAAAACGAGGAAAAAACATTAATTTTTTTTTTTAAAAATAATTTTTTTACATATTACGTTTGTGTACACATATCAGATTGTTTTGGCAACAAAACAGATTATTCCCAGAATGCTTCATTCCAAGATGGCCACCACCTGAATGTAGCACATGTTGCAAATGAATTTGTTTTTGAAGTTAGACATACATTAAAGGTAAGATAAAATCTATTCAAACCATGTAAACAATTATTGTAATATGTATACTGAAAGCTTAAAATGTCATCTTTTGATTGCAAATAGTCTATATTGCTCCAATTACATTTTTCATTGGTATTGATTGATTTTAATTATTGATGATGAAGCTGTAACATGAGTTACCAAAACAAGTTATTTTTAGAATATCTTCCTGAATTGGAGCTTCAGAATTAAACTTTTCTGCATTTTCCTTCTAGGCAATAGATGCAATGTAATCATGTAAACATTATAATTTTATGTTAGTTTGTGCCCTACAAACACTGTCAAAATGTGTAACGTGAGTTACCGCAATTATGGTAACTCACGTTACAGTGCTCAAATTTTGCATTCTAATTGCTCTCTTCGGAAAATTACTTTTCGGAAAAATTACACCTGTGTGGCACAGGGTGAAATTCAAAGTGCCCACTGGAAACAAAACCAAGTAAGCTTGTTTACTTGTTCAGTGTGGTATAGTGGGAAGCACCACCCATTGGTTCTTGCTTCTGACAACCTAGATCATTCAAAGGAGACAGTGGTATGTAACATAGATTTCATTTTGCAGCAGATTCCTAAGAAGTTGACATAATTAATGTATGGTCTGATGGACCGAGCTCACAATTTAAGAACAAATATGTTGTGGCTGCAATTGCTGCTCTTGAAGAAAAGCACCACAAGAAAATAAGGTGGAACTACTTTGCTACATCGCATGGCAAAGGCCCAGTTGATGGCATAGGAGGGACCATTAAGCGTCAAGTTTGGAATGCAGTGAGAGCAAGAAAGCAAATAGTTTTCAATGCCACTCAGTTTGTCACCACAGCAACTAAAGTCTCTATGGTGAAAGTAGTGGAGATCACACCAGGCCAAATCGTTAAAAGAAACGCTACGCTGAATACAATGAATATTTTCAAAAGTGCACAGCCAGTGAAGGCCATATCAAAGATACACCATATTAAGATTCTGGAACACAAACCTATTTGCTCCATACTTTCTAAACATAGTGATGCAGTAACTAAGCAGACTTATGAAGTGGGAGTTCTACCTTCATTTAGTTCTAACCTTCCTACTGTTGCAAGTTCCTGCTGATATTAAGCTTGGATCTTGGGTAGACAGTGAGTTATGAAGGAAATGTTTTTCCAGGAACTGTGAAAGACATTAAAATTGTTGAAGAGCAGCAGGAGTACAAAGTTAGTGCTATGAAAAGAACTGGAAATTTCTGGACATGGCCCATGCCTGCTGATGAAATATTTTACATCTGATCTAAAGTCATTGGCGTAATTTCCCCACCTACTATGGTTAATTCAAGAGGCTATTATAGATTCTAAACTGTCTCTAACATTCATGTTTAAATAAATATTTGTCAAAATTTCCTAAGTGACAAGAAAATAATTATTTACCTTCATAAAATTCCAATGCATGAAATTATTATTTGAAAAGTAACGTGAGTTACCATATTATGTAATGTGAGTTACCATGAGAAAAGTTATTCAATTAATAGCCATTGAAATTTGAAATGCCTGACCACTATGCTATGAAAGGCAAGGTTTCTGTAATACTATTACCTAAAAAGTTTTTTTCTAAATTCCTCGTAAGGAAAAAGAAAAAAACGTGGGTACATAAAATTAAGCTGTCCAATTCATGTAACATGAGTTACCACACAAAAATAAATTTTATTTTTAATATTTTGAAATTAATATGAAAAAGGTAATAAGTTTTTATAATAACCAGGTATGTATTATATACACAATTATTTTATTCAAGATTGCTTCTCATTTACTATGTTTCGATATTACTTAATTGTTGTAATCATAAGTCAAATGTAACGCGAGTTACCATGGAATGACCCTTCTGTGCGCTGCTCTCGTTCGCCAGAAGCGGCTTAGTCATGCTGGCCACATGACCTGGAAGCTGTTTGCAGACAAACGACAGCTCCCTCGGCCTATAGAGCGAGTCTGGGGTCACTTTACCTTTATCTTTACCTTTACCTTTACCTTTAGCTTGCCAAAAGGATGCCCAAACCATTACAGTGGTGCCCCGCTAGACGAAAATAATTAGTTCTACGAGTTTTTCCGTAGAGCGAATTTTTCGTCTAGCGAAGCGGCAATGGAGCGCGGAGGTTTTTGCGCCAAAAAAAAAAAATCGTCTTGCAGGGCAGCCTTCCGCTAGATGAATGCCTTCGTCTAGCGAGGCATTCGTCTAGCGGGGCACCACTGTATTATTTATAATACTACTGTATTTAATTTTTGAAATAATGTAAACTTGAGTATTGGATGGCAATTGAGAGTTAAATTTTTGCTTTAATCAATCATATTCGGTATACTAGGAGAGCAATCCTATAGTAAGTTCCACTGGGATGAGCAGGTTAGGATCCAGCTGATTTTCATCTGAGTCAGGAGGTTCCCAACACAGGAAGAGATACAGTGGTACCTCTGGTTATGAACAGGATCCATTCCGGAGCCCCGTGACGTTATTAACTAGAAGCGCCGCGTCTGTGCAATTTGGCGCTTATGCGCGTGACATCACCGCGCGCTTCTGCACATGCGCAACGTGGCAAACACGGAAGTAACCTGTTCCGTTACTTCCGGGTTGCCGCAGTGCGTATCCCAAACATACGCATCCTGAAGCGTTTGTAACTAGAGGTATGACTATGTTATTGTATCTCTCCCAGCTCAGCCAGAACCTAGCTGAGCTGAGCTCAGCGGATCTGAAGATTATTTATTTACAATTAACTTATTTACTTAGTTACCAACCTTCTTCAAAAGATCTCAGGGTGGTTCATAAGATAAAAATACAAGATAAAAGCATAAATAGTTAAAACCAAACAACAAACAACAGCTCCCCTCCCACAAACACATTTAAAACGCTATGCAAAAGGGTATGACGGAAACAGGTATATGCACACTAATCTTCTGGCGTAACACAGCACGAAGAACAAGGCATTGTAGAGCTAATCTACGTATTTATTTCCACACCACATACAGACAAAGGAATCATTGCATCCTCTCTCTCCAACCCCGAGAGAACAGACAGGACAAAAGCAAAAGTACAGTTCTAGTTACAGGTAGGTAGCCGTGCTGGTCTGCCGTAGTCGAAACAAATTTTTTCCCCCTTCCAGTAGCACCTTAGAGACCAACTAAGTTGGTTAATGGTATGAGCTTTCGTGTGCATGCACACTTCTTCAGATATGTGGTATCTGAAGAAGTGTGCATGCATACGAAAGCTCATACCAATAACAAACTTAGTTGGTCTCTAAGGTGCTACTGGAAGGATTTTTTAAAAATTTTGTTTCAAAAGTAGTGTAACAGTACACATAGCGGAAGAGATAAGACTGTCTTCCATTCCCACACTCTTCCCAGACAGGCATGTGAATTACACCAATCACATCTACAGCATCAGAGGCATGAAATACTAACAAGAAATACGTGCCCTACTGTGCTCACTGAAACCTCAGTGCCTGCTGCCACCAAGTCTTGCTGCAGCTCTTTTGCAGTCACTCAAGGGTTTTTGCTCTTACCTTCTTGAGCCATTCTCTTGACTTAGCCATATTTCTAACATGCATCCAAATTTGACACCGCAACCCCCTAGCCAGCTCAGGTATTTCATGTGTTGCAGCTCAAGCACACCTGGTGCAACTAATGAAGCCCTTGATTCGTTGCATCAGGTGTGCTTGAGACAACACCTGTTGTATTTATGCTGTTGTGAGGGATTATATCCAGGGGAGTTGAATAATAGTGAGATTGGAGAAGCCAGTATAAGTTGCAATTTCAGCTGCATTTGGGGAAACCACTTGAAGCATCTGTTGTGTGGAGCTATTTCAATTACTTTTGTTTGATTTGCTCATTTCAAACAGCTGGAAGCCTGTAAATTTTGTTGATAAACCTGAATTGCAACTGTATGTATTCTGCCATCTGCTACCCCACAATTACCTTGGGGTGTTCCAAGTGCCCAGACCACGCTTCCTCAAACTCGACCCTCCAGATGTTTTTGGCCTACAAATCCCATGATCCCTAGCTAGCAGGACCAGTGGTCAGGGATGATGGGAATTGTAATCTCAAAACATCTGAAGGGACGAGTTTGAGGAAGCCTGGCCCAGACCATTTGGGCCTCAAATGTCACATTTCTATCACCGTTACCCTGGGAACTAGGCCTTTGGCAGTGCTGTTGACATTCCTTTCTCTATCTCACTTTCCTTGCCTCTCCTATCTCCCAGAAAGCTTCAAGGATATGTTTGGATTTACACTCCAATGTTAGCTAGAACATCATCCTTAATGACAGTTTGTGCCACTTTCAGGGTTAGATGGGGTTTCTTGTTTTTGGCCTCGAGAGCACAGGGGTTATAAAGCGTTATAAAATGTAGACGCACAGGAGCCATACATAAAAACTATTCAGTGATGTGTTCTATCTTTCTGAACGTTAAATGTCATTAATATTTGAAACATAATTAAATCAAAATATACACCCTGGGTCTCTGATTCTTATGTCATATTCATAGGATGTATTTCTTAGATGCTAATTGTTATGCTACAGCAATGCAACTATTAATGCTTTATCTCATTCACAATTGTTTCATAGTGGCTGGAATGGCTGGTACTGCTCACATTGATGGAGATCATATTGTTGTGTCAGTTCCTGAAGCTGTACTAGTTTCCAATTTTGTCACAGATGGGATCACCCTTGATCATGGCTTAGCCACTGAAGTTGTCCAAGGACCTGATATCATAACCGAAACTGATGTCACAGAAGGGGTGATAGTTCCTGAATCTGTATTGGAAGCTGATGTATCTATTGAAGAAGCACTAGATACCCGTGATCATGTTTTGACTTCAGATATAGTAGCAGAAACTGTTGGCGTTCCTGATCAGGTTTTTGTGGCTGATCTTGTTATGAGTCCTGATGGACATTTGGAACATGTGGTACAAGATTCTGTGTCAGGATCTGACTCTCCCACAATGGTTTCAGAAGAGGTTCTTGTAACCAATTCACATACAGAAACTGTGATTCAAACATCTGGCACTATTCCTGGTTCTACAGTTACTATAAAGACTGAAGATGAGGATGATGGCAAGAGCACATCAGAAGACTACTTAATGATATCTTGTAAGTTAAGTAAAGGTTTATACAACATTTGACTATTCAGACTAGAAGTGATCCAATGATGAGAGGTTATGAAATATAATTGGTTGTGAGTATGATGTATTTTCCCAGTAAAATTTTGGCAGAAATAGTGTTATGCCAGTCAAATAGTCAATACACCTTAAATGTGGTTTGTAGTAAGTTAGTGTACATAAATCCACTCATATCCCCTCACTTATGGAACACAGTTGGATCTAGCACAGGCTTCTATGGCCCAAAATGGAAGGGAAGGGATTTCTGCAAATTTTCCTTTCTCTGACATTCACGCACACTACATACTTCACTATTCCAAAGGGTTCCCCAACTCTCTCCAGCTGATTTTGGAGGGCTTGTAGGAGAGGAAAGAGTTGAGTTAGCTTCCTTCTGTCTCGGGAGACAATGGAGGAGTCGGGGGAAAAATGACACTACCCTACCTTCCACTAAAACACCTGCTAAATCAAAGAGCCTTCTGTCACACGTGGCTCTAATACAACCCATATAATGAGATTTTGTTTTCACAGTTAAAGAGGTCCATGGGAATGATGCATCAGTCTAGAGTATATACATTCTGGGAACCGTGGGAGCAGGACTTAACAATGGAAAATGTTATGAAAGAATCTCAAAAACACATGACATAGATTTTATTATTTCTTGAGCTTTTTAGCACACATTTCCAAATGGAGTACACTATTACACATTTTTAAAGGTTTTTTTCTTTAAATAAATATCTAGATTTTATAATGACCTGTTTCAGGAAATTAATGACAATACATCAATTGAAGCTCAGATACTCAATAAAAACAACAGACTCTTATGGGACCTTAAAGACTATCAAAGTTACTGTGACATGAGCTTTTGTGAAATACCTTTTACTTCATCAGATGTAGGAAGTGTTATCAGCTGCATGGGTCTCTCTCTCTCTCTGTGTGTGTGTGTGTTGGGTGTGGGTGAGAGAGGTATGTGTTATACATACACATATTATCTGGCTGCAACTCAGGATAACACTTCAAACATCTGATGAAGTGGACTGTAGTCCTGAAAAGCTTATACCATAAGAAATTTGTCCTTAAGGTGCTGTTGATTTTGCTGTAAGAGACTTGACACAAATAACATAAAATTCCTTTTGTTTTTGTTTTTCAGGTTTGTGATGTTCAAACACCCACAGTGGATTGCTAGCTCTTGATCCTTATGATGGCACGGCATGTACATTACTGATGATCCTATACTACCCACTACAGAACCAAACTGGAGCTGTCTTTTAGGGGTAAGGTAATATTCCACCACCACCACCACCTTCCAAAATTTATTATTTATTTTGTTTAACAGCATTTCTAACTGCTTAATATTTAAAATTGATAAGCGGTATACAGAAATGCAAACATTAAAATTGTATAATAAAATCAGAAAAATCTAGTAATATCAGGACCCGTTCTCATGCTTATTACAATATAAGCAATATATTGGGCAACTTTTTCTTGGTGCTATTCCATTTCCCCTAGCAAGTCTGCCTTAATTCTAGTAGAATTCCACCACCCCATTGATATCATTGTGACAGTCTTGAAGGGTAGTGGAGTTTGTAACTAGCAATGTGTAGAACATTGTTGCTCCTGCTGCAGATCACATGTTCAGAAATTATTCTGAGAGTCATAATACACCATCCACATCTGGCATGTTGGCCAGAGGTTACCTGGCCTGTAAAATGGCATTGCTTATTTTGCAAAAGTTATGAATTCATTCTTTTATTGTTTCCTATGAGATAGATACTAGGGAAGAGGGGTTCCCCCCCAAAAAAATAGCACAGCTGTAGAACTATGGCACATATCTCAATGGCTTCTAGGATGGGTGTGATATCACCAGCATAGTACATGCTATGACATCACATGAACTGGGAGCTGGCAATCTACAGTGAATCTGAACATCTCACACCTGGAAACAGCTAAGAAAGGTAAGTTGCTTTGTCATTTAGTCGTGTCCGACTCTTCATGACCCCATGGACCAGAGCACGCCAGGCACTCCTGTCTTCCACTGCCTCCCGCAGTTTGGTCAGGCTTATGTTGGTAGCTTCGAGAACACTGTCCAACCATCTCATCCTCTGTCATCCCCTTCTCCTTGTGCCCTCCATCTTTCCCAACATCAGGGAGTCTTCTCTTCTCATGAGGTGGCCAAAGTCTTGGAGCCTCAACTTCAGGATCTGTCCTTCCAGTGAGCACTCGGGGCTGATTTGCTTAAGAATGGATCGGTTTGATCTTCTTGCAGTCCATGGGACTCTCAAGAGTCTTAGCTGTCAACTTTCCCCTTATTTTTAAGGGAAATTCACTTATTCCGAATAGGATTCCTCACAAGAAAAGGGAAAAGTTGACAGCTATGTCAAGAGTCTCCTCCAGCACATTCAAAAGCATCAATTCTTTGGTGATCAGCCTTCTTTATGATCCAGCTCTCACTTCCATACATTACTACTGGGAAAACCATAGCTTTAACTATACGGACCTTTGTTGGCAAGGTGATGTCTCTGCTTTTTAAGATGCCGTCTAGGTTTGTCATTGCTTTTCTCCCAAGAAGCAGGTGTCTTAATTTTGTGACTGCTGTCACCATCTGCAGTGATCATGGAACCCAAGAAAGTAAAATCTCTCACTGCCTCCATTTCTTCCCCTTCTATTTGCCAGGAGGTGATGGGACCAGTGACCATGATCTTAGTTTTTTTGATGTTGAGCTTCAGACCATATTTTGCGCTCTCCTCTTTCACCCTCATTAAAAGGTCCTTTAATTCCTCCTCACTTTCTGCCATCAAGGTTGTGTCATCAGCATGTCTGAGGTTGTTGATATTTCTTCTGGCAATCTTAATTCCGGCTTGGGATTCATCCAGTCCAGCCTTTTGCATGATGAATTCTGCATGTAAGTTAAATAAGCAGGGAGACAATAAACAGCCTTGTCGTACTCCTTTCCCAATTTTGAATCAATCAGTTGTTGCATATCCAGTTCTAACTGTAGATTCTTGTCCCACATAGAGATTTCTCAGGAGACAGATGAGGTGATCAGACACTCCCATTTCTTTAAGAACTTGCCACTGTTTGCTGTGGGCAACACAGTCAAATGCTTTTGCGTAGTCAATGAAGCGGAAGTAGATGTTTTTCTGGAACTCTCTAGCTTTCTCCATAATCCAGCGCATGTTTGCAGTTTGGTAAGTTAGAGGTGGCAAATAGTCTTTCTTGATCTTTGGCAAACAGGCATTTCTGCAGCATTTATCTTCTAAATAATCTCTCCACAATTCATAGAATTGTAGAGTTGGAAAGGACCCTGAGGGTCATCTAGTCCAAACTCCAATGCAGGAATCTCTACTAGATCATACATGACAGATGGCCATCCAACCTCTGCTTTAAAAACTCCAAGGAAGGAGAGTCCACCACCTCACAAGGGAGTCTGTTCCACTGTTGAGCAACTCTTACTGTCAGAAAGTCAGAATCTCCTTTCTTGTAACTTGAATCCATTGGTTTGGGTCCTTGCCTCTGGAGCAGTGGCATCCTCCATGTGACAGCCCTTGAGATATTTGAAGATGGCTATCAGATCTCACCTCTGTCTCCTTTTTGCCAGACTAAATATACCTAACTCCTTCAAGGCTTGGCTTCCAGACACTTTATCATCTTGGTCGCACATTCCAGATGGTCAATACCCTACTTAGATTGTGGTGCCCAGAAATGGACACAGTATTACAGGTGTGGTCTGACCAAGGCAGACTAGAGTGGTACTATTACTTCCCTTGATTGGGATACTATACTACTTTGCGCTGAAAGCAACAATATAATATTGATAATTTGCATTTGCAGTAATTTGTTCAGTTTTTTCTCTGGACTTACTGTGTGGACCAGACCAGAAAGTAATAGGCCCACAACTATCCAAAAATCAGGTAAACTTTCTAGATACAGTGGTATCTCTGGTTAATAACTTAATTGGTTCCGGAGGTCCGTTCTTAACCTGAAACTGTTATTAACATGAGGTACCACTTTAGCCAATGGGGCCTCCCACTGCTGCTGCGCCGTCGCGCCATTTCTGTTCTCATCCTGAAGCAAAGTTCTTAACCCGAGGTTCTATTTCTGGGTTAGCAGAGTCTGTAATCTGAAGTGTCTGTAACCCGAGATACCACTGTACTCTAAATGACTGCCTAGAAGAGTTGGTGTTGGAATGAACTTTGGGGGGGGGGAGCAAATCTGCACTTAATCTTGAATGGTGCCCAGGATGTAAGTATTGAGCCAATTTGGAGCAGTGGCCATAGTGCTACTAAATTAAGTAAGCATGTAAATGGCCAGTTGCAAAAAAATTCCAACATGCTCACATTTGATTTCAAAATAGGATACTTCCATTAAAGGAGGAAACTGGTAAAAAGGAAGCTGAAAGCCAAAGTCAGCAGAGTCAAATCACTCCAAAACGCTTGTGAGTTGTTGAAAAACACAGTATTAGAAACTCAATTGGCGTTTATAGGGCAGTTCAGGCAAGGTACCATGAGGGCCCAGGAGACACCAGCATGGTTAATGAGCAATCAAAGAAGCGATTAGAGGAAAGGCAGCTTCCTTCTTTTGGGTCATTAGTGGAGTTCTGGCATGGAAACCAATGTTAGAAACATATGAAAGCTAGGAACTAAATGGCACCTTAAACCTTAGGTTATGGGTGCAACAACGGAATGTCTAGACATGCTTTTTTATAACGAGAATACAAGGCTGAAAATGAATCACATTGTCTACCCACCCCCCTAATATTCTTAAGAGGGTCTCTTCTCCAGTCTTCAGAAAGTAGCTGGAAGTGGGGAGGCAGAAAAAGTTCCTCCTTTCCTTCCACCTTGCAGATTTAATCTGAAATCTTAGGTGCTGTACTGCACCCAGAGCTCAGAAACTACTCGCTGTAATTAAAATTCCCTCGCGAAATGCGTCTAGAAAAAGGATGTCCAACAGGTAGATTATGATCTACCGGTAGATCACTGGACGTCTGTGGTAGATCACTGATAGATCACTGGCTCCCCTAAAAAAAGCTCGACATTTTTTTTGCCATGCACCCCACCCCCCAAAAACAGGGCTTTCCTCCTCCCTAAAGAAAGCTCAACAACTTGACCTGAACCCCCCTAAACAGTTTTTAACTGTGAGCAGATCACAGTTTCTTGGGAGTTAGCCACCCCCGTCTAGAACAATGGGAGTTTCAAACATTGATGGATACCTTCGTTTAGTACGTGCCCTACTGTGCTCACTGAAACCTCAGTGCCTGCTGCCACCAAGTCTTGCTGCAGCTCTTTTGCAGTCACTCAAGGGTTTTTCCCAGCCTGCCTTCTCAGAAATCTGGTTGCTGCTGCAGTTTGCTTCCTTTTTTTGCCCCATCCAGGTAGTGTAACCACCGTAACTTTGAACTTGGGAACTATGCTTCCAACGGTGTCTCTAGGAACATTCAGTGCCTTTGCTGTGTTCTTGTATCCTGCTCCTTGTTTGTGATGGGTGATGTTCTTTGCTCTTACCTTCTTGAGCCATTCTCTTGACTTAGCCATATTTCTAACATGCATCCAAATTTGACACCGCAACCCCCTAGCCAGCTCAGGTATTTCATGTGTTGCAGCTCAAGCACACCTGGTGCAACTAATGAAGCCCTTGATTCGTTGCATCAGGTGTGCTTGAGACAACACCTGTTGTATTTATGCTGTTGTGAGGGATTATATCCAGGGGAGTTGAATAATAGTGAGATTGGAGAAGCCAGTATAAGTTGCAATTTCAGCTGCATTTGGGGAAACCACTTGAAGCATCTGTTGTGTGGAGCTATTTCAATTGCTTGTGTTTGATTTGCTCATTGCAAACAGCTGGAAGTCTGTGAATTCTGATGATAAGCCTGATTTGCCATGGGGGTTGAATCATTTCAATTGCAGCTGTACATGTTGGCCTTATTGGGTTCTATTTAGGATAAATGAGTCATCTTGGATTAAAATAGTAACAGAATAAAGAAGACTTCAAACCATAATATCAGTTACTTCAGGCATTTCTTCAAAAAGTTATTCAATTAAAGGGTATCTGAAAAGATAGGCTTTTCTTTTAAAAATGTGTTCCAAAACAGTTTCAGCTTGTTTGAACCATCAGTGACTGACTTTGATCTGTATGGACAAGCTTTGGCTTGTTGTCCAGGGCTCAGTGATGAGTTGAGACAGTCTTACTTCAGCTCTGGTGTTGATCAGTTGGCATCGTTGTACTCCCGTTATTTTATTGTCATATTGGTGGGAATACACAAGTTAACTATTTTACTAAATTGTTACTGTGAATCTGACATGTACTAATATATTTTCACTAAAGACTTGCTGCAAAAGAAAAAAAAATGTGTTGCTGTAATTTTTTCAGTAAAATTGGTCACTAGAATCATTTGTTGACCCATCTAGTTGGGATGCATTTAAGATAGGTTAATGTCTTCCAAATGCTCTTGAAAAGCATTTGTTGTAAAGTATAAATAATGGAAGAATAAAAGTTTTAGACCCATTTGATGTGGGTTATTTTTTCAGATTTTTTTAATATGTATTTTGTTGTAATGTTCAAGAAATGAAGTATTAACAGGAATTATTTCAAAGTGTTAATTCCATCATGTAACTGCAAGCTATCACTCCACTTTGGAACACATTTTAAAAGGAAAAGCCTGACTAGAAATAATACATTTCTTTGGAAATGGTTAATATTATTATTTTAATCACTTTCAAAAATTTCAAATTATGTATCTTTAAAATTTAAAGTTAGTCAATCGTGTGCCATATATTAAAGCCTATGGGGTAAGATAAAACATTAAAATTTTAGATTTGAACTTTGTTTTGATCATTCAACAAGTGTACAAAATATTAAGAGAATTGGATGACATGAGGTAAAAAGCCGAATCACTTGATATGGAATGACTCCAATATAAAATGGTACAGTAAAAGTCCCTGGATCACTTGACATGGAATGACCGGAGAGTGTCAACAAGCATATAGATAGAGGTGATCCAGTTGACATAGTGTACTTGGACTTTCAAAAAGCTTTTGACAAAGTACCTCACTAAAGACTCCCGATTCTAGATTCATGTAGGTAGCTGTGTTGGTCTGACGTAGTCGAAATAAATTAAAAAATGAATTGTCCAGTAGCACCTTTGCTGGTCTCTAAGGTGCTACTGGACAATTTTTCATTTTTATTTATTTATAAAGACTCCTGAGTAAGCGTAGCAGTCAGGGAATTAGAGGAAATGTCCTCTTGTGGATCAGGAATTGGTTATGTTTTAGGAAGCAAAGGGTAGGAATAAATGTACAGTTCTCCAACTGTAAAGATGTAGACAGTTGAGTCCTTCAAGGACTGGTATTACAACTTGTGCTTTTTAACTTGTTCTTAAACTATCTAGAGTTAGGGGTGAGCAGGGAAGTGGCCAAGTTTGCTTATGATACAAAATCATTCAGGGCCATTAAAATAGAATGAGAGTGTGTTGAGCTCCCAAGTGAATGGGCAGTAAAATGGTGCATGTTGGGGGAAAAGTATTAATTTTACATATACACTCATGGGGTCTCAACTAGCATTGATGAACTGTAATAGATAGCTGAATGAAGATGTCAACTCAGTGTGTAGCAGCCACGAAAAAGGCAAATTCCATGCTAGGCATTGATAGAAAATAATTATAAACGCCAATATCATAATGTTTTTATATAAATCTATGGTGCAACTGCATTTGGAACAGTGTATATACAGTTCTGTTCACTTCACCTCAAAAAGGATATTGTAGAGTTTGAAAAGGTTCAGAAAAGGGCCACCAAAATGATCAAGGGGATGGAGTGACTCATCTATGAAAAAAATCTGCAGTGTTTGGGACTTTTTAGTTTAAAGAAAAGGCAAGTACGAAGTGACATGATAGAAGTTTATAAAAGTATGTATGGCATGCAGAGAGTGGCTAGAGAAAAGTTTTTCTCCCTTACATAACACTAGAATCTGTGAGCATCCAATCAAGCTAAATGTTACATGATTCATAACAGAGAAAAGAAAGTATGTTCGCACAGTGCATAAAATATGGAACTTGCTCTCCACCCAATCTCAAACCATATGAGGGAAGGGTGCTTTGGTGCTCAAATCCTGCTCCCTGGCTTCCCACAGGCATCTGGTTGGCCACTGTGACAATAGGATGTGGGACTAAATGGGCCATTGGCCTTAATCCAGCAGGCTCTTAGGTTCCTTAATGATAATTTTGGTGATGAGAGTTGTGGGATTAATAATGCATGAAACTGAAATTTCTTTATTTACTTCAAATGTATATAATTCTGATATTTACCATGTTTCCTTGTATTTGCCTGTTATTGGAAGAGTATTACATCTAGTTATATTTTATCCAATGGAAAGTATGGGTTGAATGAAAAATCTGAAGTGTGCAAAGTGTGTACATTGTATGCAACTAATACAAGTAATTAACATAGAAATCAAGCTACAGTGTGTTTCTATAGTGTTGTTTAAATTATTACACACACATAAACACACAAATGTAGCTTCCCTTGAAATATTTTTGCTTTGAAATTACAACAGTTGAAAAAACCCAAACACATTTGTCACATTTTTATTTGACTTTTTATTTCCAATATTTCCAGCATTCTTTCCTATGTATTTTCAGACATGTTCCTGTAAACATAAGGTGTAAAAAAATACTCTGCAGTGATAACTGTTTTGTAAACCACTTTATGAGGTCTACTTAAAAAGCAGTATATAAACACCTTAATAAAATGGAATAACTTGGAACCTCAATAACTACTTCAGAAAGAGTATGTTATTTTCTGATTGGCTGTGATAGCTGCTGAAAAAGAGTTGGGGTTTTTTTTTGCTATGCAACTGATTTCAGTAGAGCTTAACAGGGTAATAGTGACCAAGTCCACTCAGAAGTAAGTTCCACTGCATACATTGGGGCTTACTCCCAGGTAAGCATGTGTAGGTGTGTAGCCTAAATGTCTCCTTTGGTTACATCAGACTAAATCCATGCAAGTATTCCACATTTTAAAGCAGTATATATGGAAAAGAAATTTTAGCACCACTACCTACTGTATGAACTCTAGACAGCAAGTATTGTCTAAACTACACCTTACAGTTACACATTTAAATATTACTAATATAGATTGTATTAGGGCTGGGTGATGTCAGCTTTTCAACATCGCAATGTATCACCAGCCAAAGATTTGCGATACGACTATACATTGCAATGTTGAAAAGGAAGGGATGCAACAGACACACACAGCAAGCTGGGAGAGGGTAAGGACAAGCACTGTTTCCCTGGTTTGCATCCCTCACTAACCTCCCCAGTGCTACAGTCCCTTCCCCTCAGGGCAGCCTATTTCCGGAGGAGCAGATTTCTCCTCTGGGCTCTGGTGTGCTCCCGCTCAAATTCACCGCTCCTTCACCCCCCGCCTGATTCTCTATGTTCCTTCACCCATCAACCCCCCAATTTCAAGCATCCTTCACCCCCTGCCTGATGCTCCATGATCCTCCACCCACCCACCACCACCCCGATTTCAAGCATCCTTCACCTATCCACCCAATCTCAAGCCCAGGCCGGGGGCTCTTGTTCCTCCTGCCAGGCGCTGGGAGCGGAGGGACTCGGGAGCAGTGGTGGTTTTACTCGTGGTATACCGCCTGGTGAAGCCTCCACCGTGCTCTGGCCCTCATTTCGCCCAGGCCTAGATTTGATATTAAACTACATTCTAGATAGAAGGTGCAATTACTATATTCAATTAAAATACCCTATGCATTGCACACATTTTGTCACTGGATTCAAACTTGTCTATTCAAGTTTTAATTTTGTTGTGTGGTATACACCTCTGAATCCTGGATGATGATTTTAGGATACTAGTTCATTATTATATCACTTAATTTAAAATGCTGCCTTTCAGACAAGAGACTGAACAATTTTTAACATGAGTTTTTTATATATATAAAAAAGGTAAGATATACCTCATGCACTTTTATGTGCTACAATAATACTGTTACAAATATTTTACCTGAGGGTACTATTTTTATCTTTCCTGGGGTTCCTCTTTAACATAACATGCAGTTATGTTAAAATAAGCACTACTATGATAGATAGGATAAGTGGGCAAGAAATGGTGGAGAATATAATTACACTTGACCACTGAAATACTTGAGTTACTATCTATGAAGGAATGAGGGCCATAAACTTAATGACCCGTGGAGTTGCGTTGGTTAGAGCTGTAACTAACCAGATTTACGGTCAAGCTTCGCGATTTATGGCGCCCAGCACTCTTCTTCTGTGTGTCTTCGGCCACTTCAGCAGAGTATAGTCACAGCAAGAATTGTGGCAGTCTGTGTGTATTTGTCACAATAAATTGCAGGACACTGCTTCTTCTATTTCTAAGAAGCTTTATTCAAGCAAAACAAAATCTTGACCAGGAGAAGCTAGCTGCATTGCTACTTCTCTTCACACGGTCAAAAGCAAAAATAACTCCACCTCACTCTAACTCAAAACCAACTCCCACTCCCAACAAACGCACAAAGACAGAGAGCTCATAAATAGAGGCGTCACACCCAGCGTAAGAACACATATCCTGTGGATTGTTAACCCTTTGTTAAACAGAATCCCAATACTACCATCAACTTAGTGACTTAACATCTCATCTCATGCAATGCTTGTGCACTGAAGCTTACACAGGCTGGGTGCAGTAGGAGAACAGATACAGGTAGATCTCTTACTTGAGGGTTATGTTCCTGGCTATCACACATCTAAGCAAAATTGTGCAGAACCAGAACAACCCCTGGAATGGCCCTGCACAACCATCTACCTTTCTAAAGACTGTGCTGAGTGGGCATTGTCAAGAAGGAGGGGAGGAGTTGACAGCGGACTGCTTGCAGCTGTCTGGGAGAAATGCAAGCCTCTTCGTTGCTGACTGCATGCTAACTCATGCTGTACTTCTCTACTTTGGGCAGGCGTGTTCATGACATTAGCATTTCTGTTTCTTATCTTAAACAAGATAAATGAAAAGTATAAAAAGCAAATCAAAGCTTGTATGGTACTTCCTGTTAACTTGGTTACATTTCTTTATTAGTGACATACCAAAATGATGTATGAATAGCCTCTGTTATCACTATATAAGAATAAGTTAAGTTTTTGTAATTTTGTTTTTACTTTGTCCTGTGCATTTAGCATTTCTAGAACCTTGAAACACATTCTTTGTCTTATGGTATACATTTATATCTTTATTGTTTGTAAAGATCCTTCTTCTTGCCCTCCCAGAATTGTTTTTGGTGACTAAAATTAAGCCAATGCATGAGAGTTTGCCGAAGTGGGCTGTTATGCATCAAATAGGATTTTTCAACCAGAATCTTGAAAGAAGGAAACAAAAGAAATATTCAGTAGGTCAATGCACTTCTGCTGTATGCCAAGTTGTCATTTGCTTGTCATCTTTTTGTTCTGACAAAATTAGTACACATCTTCTGACTGCTGCATTGAGTAATTGCTTCACTGTTTATGCGTTTAGTAACTGCTATGCTGTTTATGAATAGTCTGAAATTCTTAGATTTTCCATCCACAAGCATTTAAACATTGCTTTTTAGCACTGATACTGTCCATAGACTTGTTGTTACCTTTTTATCCCTCTGCAACGTAGGTAGGCTATAGTTAACATTATGCAGATCTGTGTAATTAAATTTTAAAATAAAAATATATGCTTTACATTTCAAAGAAAAAGGGCTATTACAGAAGAAGAAAACATTATTGTTCTAATCCAGGTTCAGGCTCTCTGCTAAGTGAGTAGTTAAGGTAGGGTTTCCATATGTCCAGATTTTCCCAGACACTACCGCTATTTCAGGGGTAAAATTTCAGTCCGAGGGGATTTTTAGAATTTGCAAAAATGTCTGTGTTTTTTTTAAAAAAAGAAGAGAAAGGCAGCACCCAAATTAAATATGGCAACCATGAAGTTGCCCCTACAAGAGAAAACTCTGGTTCCCTCTTGGGAAGCTTGGCAATGGCTGGCTCCCCTCCAGCAGGGTGCAGGTACTCTAGTGACTCAGTTCCTAAGTACGGCCATGGGCCCCGAGCAAGCAGTCTGCTTCAGGGCCCCTCCAGGAAGCCAGACACTGTGTTTAATGTATCAAATTGTGGCAGGTCACATGAGGCCCTGGAGAAGGGGTTGAGCAGCACCATGGCAGTAGCCACTGAGAGTAGACGAAGCAAGGCAGTGAGAGGCTGGCGGTGGCTGCGTTGGAGACCCAGTGGAGGGAAGGGAAGATGAGCAAGGCTGAGGCAGTGGTTCCCTCCGGATTGGACTCCCAATTTTCCCCCTCCTTCCTTCTTTTCCTCCCCCCCTTTTCCACCCCTATCGCGCAGTTTACACGACCCAGAACCCCTACATTATTCCCTGCTTTCGTTCTGCATGATAGCGTGGCGATAATATACCTCTCCTGATTTTTGTGGTGTCTTTTTCTCTTTGGTTGAAATCATGCGTCTATTCTATTTTTTTTTATTCTCTTGCATGTGGCAAAGGTGAAAGATCATCTGATCCAGTGGTCTGCTAGTTAATTCTTGTTGTTTGTGACTGAGGGAGCATCAGAAAGGTGTGGAAGATAGAGGGGTATGTGTGTGCGTGGATATATATTTGTATATTACACACACACAGAGAGTTTTTAAAATTGCAATTTGTAGTTAAAAGTAGAAGTCAGCAAATGTGTCCTCTTTTTTTGCTCTTCAAAATATGGCAGCCCTAATTAAGGAGTTATTAACTATAATTTTTCTGCAGTGGTGGCACTATCCTTCCTACCTGCATATATTGGAGGGGATCTCTAAAAGGCATAATGTAGCCCAGTGTTTCTCAACCTTTTCCCGACCATGGCCCCCTTCCGACTTTGTTACCTTCCTGTGGGCCCCCTGTCCTACTGGTTGAAAGGTAGCTATTTAAATGTTTTGTTTGTACATAGAACATGTTTTATAATTTATACAAAATACAATTACATAAAAAACGTATTTCTCGATCAATGTGACCCTTGTGCTTGATGACCACAAACAAGCTTTTTTTCATCCGGTTCTATTGCTGTGAGGGATAACTGAAGATCACCTCTGTCCATTATGTTAAGGCGAATCCATGTTAGGCTGAGTAAATAATTCACACAACTGAAACCTCATTCTTCCAACTACAGAGTAGGAAATGACATGAAAAACAATTTTGCTTTATCCCAAAGGTATGCAAACTTTTAAGATATTGTACTCTTTATCCCAAAATGGTGTTTTCTTGACTGAAAGTTACTTTGGCTGCTATGTCACTCTGTGCTTCAACTACCCAGGCCGAAATATCCATGTCCAGTAGATCATGCAAACAAACTTCCTTATCATTATAAAGCTGCTTCAAATGATTCACATACATAATTATTTCATCATCTTTCAATTCATCACTAACTGCTGCCAAAGAGGAAAACTGCAAATTCTCGACATCCAATTGGTGGTATACAGCTTGACTTTTCCAAGAAACCCTGTAATAATCTCCTTGCTTGAAAAAGGTCACAATTCCAGAGACATTTCTACTAAGACCAGAGACATTTCTACTAAGTATAGTAGATAAAGAAATACCAAACAAATTAAGAGAAGTTTTCCTGTATGCAACTGCAGCGGCTCGAATACTAGTGGCAAAAGGCTGGAAAGATCAGGAAGTACCAAAAATTTCAGACTGGCAAAGTAAACTACAAGAATTTGTTGAGATGGCCCTTTTAACTAACAATCTTAGAGGAGATACCAAGCAAAAATTTGTGGGGGAAATGGGATATATATAGGAGATATGTGCAAAAATATAATAATGATTTTGCTACCATGCCAGCTTTTGCGTGATAAAGGAAGGTTAAAGAGTTGGGAAAAATTATGGAGGTATAACATTCTAAGAATGTATTGGAGAGTATATGTACGAAGGTCTACTGTTTTGAAAACATTCAACATTAAGAAAAGTAGATGCAAAGGGATTTGACAGGAAGTCAGATTTGAGAAATAAGCGAAGTTTTTTTTCTTTTTTTCTTATTGTATTTTCTTCACTCCATGCGACACGGGACTAATTAAGAAATGTGAGATCAAAATACAAACAAAACAATATTGTATGTAATTTCATTTTGTAATTTTATTTGTCAATGGTTGGATCAAGATCTTTTTCTTTGTAAAACAAAATTATTTAATAAAAATTTATATGCAAAAGAGAGAGAGAGGTCACAATTCCTGCCCTGTAGTTGTTTGTTCAACAAACTGAGCTTTTTAAAGACATCAAACAGGTAAAATATATCACATTTAACAGAGGTCATATTTTCTTGCCTCTGAAAAATGTCACAACTTAGTCCCACAAAGCAACAAAACGACAGCCAACAGACTTCTGTATGCAATAATAAGCATGTGAAGTCTTTGTCATTTTCCTCACAAAGCTGTCGAAACAGACACTCTGTCATGCAAATATCTAACATAAGTATTGCTGTGTTATCTGGTAAACACGATTCATCAATTTGCAAAGCAAACTTCTGAACTTTTAACTACGAGACTAGTTGGTTTTCAACATCTTCTGCCATTTTGTCAATATGCCTCGACACTGATGTATTGCTCAAAGGGATGGATTTGATTGCCCTATAGTGTGCGGCTGTCAATTTGAATATATCATAAGATGCAATTAAACCTTTTGTCATTTAAAACAGATTTCTGAACAAACATTTTCTTCAATGTAGGTCTAGTTTCAAATTTATCTTTCAACACTCAAAAATATGCTAGCGGTTTATCCTTCTTGTCTTTATGAGAAGTTTCAAAATGCTTCTGCAACTTACATGGACCCATACTTTCATTGAAAAGTGTAGTCATACACATTGTGATGGCCTGGGACTCGGGCTCAGGCTTGGACTCGGAACCGGAAGAAGCTCAGTCCGCACCGGATCCTCTGCCGCGGACATCAGCTGAACCTAGTCTGGGGCCTGATCCTGAAGAGCCTCAGTCTGCTCAGATCCCCTTGCAACAAGCACCAGCTGGGCCGAGTCAGGGGCCTGAGCCTGTCCTGGCTCCAGGTGCTGAGAATACCTCATTGCCGACAGCTGGTCCGCTACCGGCTGGGTCAGGAGAGGCTCAGGCGGCCCCTGGGTCCAGTAACCCTCCGGCGTCTCCCGAGCTGCAGAGACTGGGCTGAGAGGAGGAGAGACCTGAGTACTTGCAGGAGGAGTGCTCGCCTTCAGGCAAGGCAGGGTGGTAAGTCATCGGGGGATTGGGACCGGCTGTTACCTCATCAGAGATCAAAGGTGGTCAGACCCCATCCCAGGTTGCGGGAGCAACATTGCTGCTCGCCAGATCCTGCCTGTGTTCCTGTCCTTGCCTAGCTTCCTGTCCTGCACCCTGCCTCAGCTTCATCAGACTGACCCCTTGTTGATTCCTTGGACTTTGGACTGGACCTGGACCTCACCTCTTGGATTACCCTTGGACCAACACAGTTTGCTCCCACCGCACCCACACTCCCCCATTTCTGGGGTGCGTTCAGCATAAACCAGAAGCCATGGCTGACCAGGTGGCTGCGCTAGTGGCATTGGCTCAGGACAACCAAACCATGGCCAATGCCATCTAGCAGCTAAACGATACTGTCACGTCGCTACAACATCGTTTGGACTCCTTACAGGCTCCTGGTGCCAATGCTCCAACTCCTGGCAAGTACCCGGTGGCCCTGCCAGAGAAATTTGATGGGTGGTCGCCCCTTTTGACAGACTATACCAGGTTTTGCAATCACGTGGAAACAGCGTTTGCCAACCCTCAGAAGTAGTCAAGCCAATCGGGCGATCTGGCGGTTGAGACAGGGCAAGTCCACAGTGGCCACCTGCTCCACGGAGTTCCGGCTGTTGGCTCAGGACCTGTCCTGGAACGACTCCGTGCTTCGGGACCAGTTTCTTGAGGAGCTCTCGGACGAGGTACTGGACCAATTGGCCACGTTAGATCGCCCTGCCACATTGGATACCCTCATTCAACGGAGCCTGCAGATAGACGACCGTTTGGAGGACCATCGCCAGGCCCGTGGCTGTGGGTGCCTCATGTTCCCAGCTCCAGCCTTCCCCTGCGGGTCCCCGGCAGCAGCAGAGTCGACGGAGGAGCTGATGCAGTTTGGGGCAGCGCAGCCTCGCCTCTCCCTTGCAGAAAAGACTGCGTCGGGAGGGGAACCTGTCTCTACTGCGGGGGGAGTGGACACTACACCCAGGCCTGTCCCAAAAAAGCACTCACCGCAGGGAAACCAACGACCCCAGTAGCTGTAGGCCCAAGCTACTGGGGAACGCAAACACTGCCTAGTGGGCCTACACTGGTTGAACTACGCCACCTTATTGTTCCAGTACGTATTCTCTCCCCCGGGCGGATCTTGGATCCTCACCCATGCCTTGGTAGACTCAGGGGCTACCCACTCATACATGGACTCCACCTTTGCCGCCCAACACCAAGTACCACTCCAGCCTAAAGCAGACCTCATGCAGGTGGAGGCAGTCGACGGTCGGCTGCTGCGCTCAGGCGCTGTTACCCAGGAGACCCAGCCCTTGGTCCTGTGCTTCCAGCAGCACCATGAGACTCGAACTCTGGACATTGCCACGATGCCCCGGTTTCCCTTGGTGCTGGGAATGGACTGGCTGGAGCTGTACAATGTACAGATCGACTGGATCCGCCAGATGGTGAGCTTCCCGGACCCATGTCCACATGTTGGGCCTAAAGTGATGGCGGCTGCCCCCATGGGGGAGGCTACCCTGGCACTTCTGACCATCTACCAAGACTACCAGGATATTTTCGAAGAAAAGGGCAGATTGGCTTCCTCCCCATAGGCCCTTCGATTGTGGTATTGACCTGCAGCCCGGGGCTCCTCTACCGGTAAGTCGTCTGTACTCCCTGACAGAACCAGAGTGCGAAGCCCTGCAGGACTTCCTTAGTAAGAACCTGGAGCCCGGGTTCATTCGGTCCTCTGCTTCACCCACCGCTGCGCCAGTGCTGCCCAGTGCAGGGAGCTTTGTCTCCGTCACGATTACCGGGACCTAAATAAGATCCCCATCCCAGACCGGTATCCCTTGCCCCTCATTACGGAGCTGCTGGAACGGGTGCAGGGGGCAAGGATGTTTACCAAGCTGGACCTCCGGGGGGCCTATAACCTGATCTGGATTCGTGCCGGGGACGAATGGAAGACTGCATTCAGGACTAGTTATGGGCAGTTCGAGTATTTGGTCATGCCATTCGGGTTGTGCAACGCACCCGCCGTGTTCCAACGGTACATCAACCACGTGTTCCAGGACTTGCTAGATAAGTATGCGGTGGTGTACCTTGACGACATCCTGATCGACTCTAGCAACCCAGCTCACCACAAGGGACATGTCCGGTCCATGCTGCAGCGCTTGCGGGAGCACCGCCTGTACGCAAAGCTCATCAAGTATGAGTTTCATCAGCAGTCAGTGGACTTCCTCGGACACCGGCACTCCCCCGACAGGGTACAGATGGACCCTGGGAAGGTGCCCACTGTCTGAGAGTGGGTGGCCCCTCGGAATCGCAAGGACCTGCAGCGTTCCTCAGGTTCACAAATTATTACCGGTCATTTATTACAGGCTATGCCCATTGTACTATCCCATTAACCCGCCTGCTGAACCCGAAGACGCCCTTCGCCTGGGACACAGAGGCCGAGGTGGTGTTTCAGGGGTTGAAGGCCTGCTTCCAGAAGGCACTGATTCTGCAGCATCCTGATCCCTCTCGTCCTTTTGTGGTTGAGACCGACGCTTCTAGTAAGGCTCTTGGTGCCATCTTGTCCCAGCAGCACAGTCCTGACGCACCACTGTTACCCTGCACCTTCTATTCTCGCCAGCTCCTACCAGTGGCGCGCAACTACACTGTGTGGGAGCAGGAACTGCTGGCCATTAAGGTGGCTTTCGAGGTTTAGCGTCATCACCTTGAAGGTGCACGACACCTGGTGGAAGTAAGGACCAAACACCGGAACTTGGAGTACCTCCAGACCACCTGTAAGCTGAACCAGTGGCAGATCCGGTGGGCGCTGTTCTTCTCCCGGTTGCAGTTCTGGATCCACTAAATCCCTAGCTCCCAAAATCAGGAGGCGGATACGCTGTTCCGGAAACCAGAGGATGTTGCGGAGATGGTGCAGCAGGTGGCCCCAACAACGATAGTCTCACCAGCAGCATTCCTGGCCATTCAGGAGACTGAGTCGCTGCTGAACGGGGTACGGAAGCAGCAACGGGTTGACACATGGGCTCAGGAACATATTCAGGAATTGGCCAGTGGATTGTGCCCTCAATACCCAGAACTGGTTGTGCACCAGGGTCTGCTGATGCACTGTGGTCGGTTGTACATCCCACCGGGGCCTTTGCGGGCCGAGGTGCTCCGGATGTCACACGCCGCCGCGGCATCTGGCCACTTCGGGAGGTATTGGACCACCCACCTAGTCAGCCGGGAATTCTGGTGGCCCTGCTTGAAAGCCAACATGGCACGGTACATTGGGGGTTGCGACGTCTGCCGGCGAGCCAAGGGATCAACCGGGAGACCTGTGGGGCTGCTACAGCCACTGCCAGTCCAGCCTCATCCGTGACACACGGTTTCCTTGGATTTCATGGTGGACCTACCCCCGTCTCGTCAGTGTACCTGCCTCCTGGTATTCACGGACCACTTCACTAAGATGGTGCACAGCGACCCGTCCCCGTCTGTACCCTCAGCCGAGGAGACTGTGCGACTATACCTGCAACACATCTTCTGCTTACATGGCCTACCGGAACGCTTGGTCTCCGACCATGGTGCCCAGTTCACCTCCCGCTTCTGGCACGCTCTACATCAGGCTCTCGGGACGGAGATCTGTCTTATCTTTGGCCTACCATCCGCAGACCGATGGACAGACGAAACGGGCAAACGTGGTGTTAAAGCAGTATCTCCGGTGCTACTGCAGCTTCCACCAGGACGATTGGGTCGACCACCTGGTGTTGGCCGAGTTGGCGTACAACAACGCAGTGCACGCTTCCATCCACCAGACCTCGTTCCAGGCCCACTATGGGTACCACCCGCAGTTGTTCCCAAGCGTGCTGCCGGCATCCGCAGTTCCCGCAGTGACAGACTGGCTGCAAGAGGTCTAATCCCAGCAGCAGCTTCTGACAGAGTAACTGTGCCAGGCCAAGGACACGTATAAGGCCCAGGCTGACCACCACCATCAGGAGGGGCCAGAACTCCATGTCGGCGATTGGGTGTGGCTCTCCACCCGGCACCTGCACCCCTCACGAAAGCTGAATGCTCGGTTTGCCGGCCCGTTCACCATCACACGCTCAAGGTTCACCGGATGAGTTTCACCCACACCGTCCAAGACCACAGCCGGTGTTGGTGTAGGGGGTGCCAAAATATGAGGTAGAGCATATCCTCTATTCCCGGTACTGCAGGGGGAAGCTTCAGTATCTCATCGACTGCTCTTGGGAACCGGCGGGTAACGTCCATGCACCCAACTGCCTCTGGGCCTTCCACGCTGCTTACCCTGACAAGCCAGGGCCAGACCCTCGGCCGGGGGGGGGCTTGGGAGGGGGGATGGTGTGATGGCCTGGGACTCAGGCTCAGACTTGGACTCGGAACCGGAAGAAGCTCAGTCCGCACCGGATCCTCTGCCACAGACACCAGCTGAACCTAGTCTGGGGCCTGATCCTGAAGAGCCTGTCTGCTCAGGCTCCCCTGCAACAAGCACAGCTGGGCCGAGTCAGGGGGCTGAGCTTGTCCTGGCTCCAGGTGCTGAGTATACCTCATTGCCAACAGCTGGTTCACTACCGGCTGGGTCAGGAGAGGCTGAGGCGGCCCCTGGGTCCAGTGGTCCTCCGGCGTCTCCCGAGCTGCGAGACTCAGGGCTGAGAGGAGGAGAGACCTGAGTACTCTCAGGAGGAGTGCTCGCCTTCAGGCAAGGCAGGGTGGTGAGTCATCGGGGGATTGGGACTGGCCATTACTTTGTCAGAGATAAAAGGTGGTCAGACCCCGCCCCAGGTTGCGGGAGCAACATTGCTGCTTGCGTTCCTGTTCCTGACCTTGCCTAGTTTCCTGTCCTGCACCCTGCCTCAGCTTCATCGGACTGACCCTTCGTTGACTCCTTAGACTTTGGACCGGACCTGGACCTCGCCTCTTGGATTACCCTTGGACCAGCACACATATCAAAAACATAGGTATTGTGTGGTCTTGTGGTGATAGAATAAATCTGTAGCCAAGATACTTGACTGATACAGATGCAGACTAATTTTACCTATGTTCCCAACTACAAAATAAAATCACTTATCAGAAATAAAACAGCGTTAGAACATCTGAACAAAGGCAAATGAAAAATTATGTCTGATCCCAATTGATCTTTACAAGGAGAAGCAACTGAAAACAGCAACTGCGAAAGGAATGGTAAACAGCAGCTAAAAATACCTGAAGATTACATGGAGTACTCTTGTATACATCAAAATACAGTACCTCCTTTCACAGCAATACTTACATGAAGAAACAGCACCCTACACACTAACACTGTTGCAGCCACACATCTTGCCCATGACAAATGAGATGTGTTTGCATTGGTGGAAGTGGGAGGGAGAAGGAAGTGGAAGGGACATTGCCGCAGGTTCCGCGTGGCGATCCATCCACCGGGAAGCAGGGTCACTTCTCTGTTCACTCTACTTCTGTTTTCTTTTATTGACAAAACAAAATAAAATAAAAAATTCTTTCCAGTAGCACCTTAGAGACCAACTAAGTTTGTTCTTGGTATGAGCTTTCGTGTGCATGCACACTTCTTCAGATACACTGAAACGGAAGTCACCAGACCCTTAAATATAGTGAGGGAGTGGGAAGGGGTATTACTCAGAAGCGTGGTGGGAATGGGTGATCAGTTGGTCTGCATGCACACGAAAGCTCATACCAAGAACAAACTTAGTTGGTCTCTAAGGTGCTACTGGAAAGAATTTTTTATTTTATTTTGTTTTGACTATGGCAGACCAACACGGCTACCCACCTGTTTCTTTTATTGGTCACTTTTCTGTTTTCTTTTATTGGTCACTTTTTTCCTTTTGTTTTCTTTTATCAGTCATTTCTGTTTTCTTCACTTCTCACTTCTGTCGCTCCCTAGTCTCATGCTGTGCCCCCCCCATTTATGTGATTTTCACCTGTGGCCCCCTTGGAATATCCTGGGGGGCCCAGGAGGCCATATGGCCCCCAGTTGAGCAACACCAATGTAGCCTTTTCTCTAAATGTTAATCTATTTGATTATTGTACACTTCTGTGAGCTAGCAGAAGAAAAAGGCTCCCATTATGCTTTATGCCAATTTCCCCCAACCTTGGGTCCAGATGTTAGATGCTCAGTAGAGCATGAGGCTCTTAAGCCGATGGGCCTGTCCTTGCCGCTGCTTGTCCACCAGGTTTCTCTTATGCACAGCAACCCAGGCCATCTGGGCGGGGAGGAGGGGTTGCAGTGATTTTTAGGAAGTCATTAGTTTGTACCAGGCGTCCTATTGGGAAGACCCAGTTTTCTGAGTGCATGTTCTGGAAGTTGGGCAATAGGGGCAGTACAGGATTCCTTTTGGTGTACCAACCTCCCCGCTGCATCAAGGATTCCCTGCCCGAGCTGCTTCAGGTCGTGGCGGATATGCTCCTGGAGACACCTAGCTTGGTTGTCGTAGGGGATTTTAACATCCATGCCGACACGACCTTACAAGGGGCCGCTCGGGACTTCGTGGGAAGCATGGCCTCCATGGGGCTGTCCCTGAATAAGTCTGGTCCAACTCGTAGCCGCGGACATGCCTTAGACCTGGTGTTTACCTCTATGGATGTTGGTGATCTGACACTAAGTAAAAGTGAAACAAAAGAAGTGCCATGGTCAGATCACTTCCTGGTGCAACTGGACTTCTCTGCGACCCTTCCCCTCTGCAGGGAGGTGGGACTGATTCAGATGGTCCACCCCCGCTACTTAATGGATCCAATTGGCTTCCAGAGAGTGGTAGGGGATGTATTATCCCATGTTGATGGCCTTTCAGCTGATTCCCTGGTGGCCTGCTGGAATGCGGAGTTAACCAGGACTATTGACTGTCTGGCTCTGAAGCGTCCTCTCCGATTGCATGGAGCCCGGACAGCCCCGTGGTTTTCCCCGGAGCTGAGGGCGATGAAACAGTCGCTGAGACAGCTAGAGTGCTGGTGGTGGAAAACTCATTCTGAATCAGACCGGACACGGGCTAGAGCTCAACTTCGAGCCTACCAAGTGGCAATGGCAACAGCGAAGAGGACCTTCTTCGCTGTTTCTATTGCACCTGCAGAAAACAGTGGCAGGAGACTCTTTCCAGGTGGTTCGCAATCTAGCAGAACCACCTTCGTCACCAGGGTCTGGTAGGGACCCCAAGATCTCCTGCAATGCTTTTGCAAAGTTTTTTGCAGATAAAGTCGCTCAAATTCGGAAGGAGCAGGGCCGGGGCGGGAGAGTGGGAGCAGGGCCGGGGTGGGAGAGTGCTAGAGCCATTTGTATCCCTTCCAATCAGGGTTCAGGCCTCATCATGGGACTGAAACTGGCTTGGTCGCGCTGCTTGATTATCTCTGGCGGGCTAGGGACAAAGGTGAGAGCTGTTTCCTGGTTCTGCTGGATCTCTCTGCGGCCTTTGACACCATCGACCATAACATCCTTCTGGACCGTCTAGAGGGGTTGGGAGCTGGGGGCACTGTTATACAGTGGTTCCGCTCCTTCCTCCTGCATTGGCTCCCAGTACGTTTCCGAGCACAATTCAAAGTGTTGGTGTTGACCTTTAAAGCCCTAAACGGCCTTGGTCCTGTATACCTGAAGGAGCATCTCCACCCCCATCATTCAGCCAGTGCCGAGGGCCTTCTGGCGGTTCCCTCACCCTCCCATCAGGGGTCAGAGAGATAAACAACTACCTGTCATTTAGAAAATACCTGAAGGCAGCCCTGTTTAGGGAAGTTTTTAATTTGTGACTTTGTATTGTATTTGTTGGAGACCCAGCCAGATGGGCGGGGTATAAATAATAATAATAATAATAATAATAATAATAATAATAATAATAATAATAATAATAATAATAATAATAATAAATTATTATTATTATTATCATCATCATCTCATGGTCATGGATGGGTTCATATCCCAGGTTGGGCAAAACATTCCTGCATTGCAGGGGGTTGGACTAGATGGCCCTCATGGTACCTTCTGACTCTACAGTTTTATGATTCTGTCCCTGACCATTGGTTATGGTGGCTGCGGATGATGGATGTTGTAGGCCAACAACTTCTGGGGACCAACAGTTGGGGAAGGCTACTATATGCCATGGGGTTGCCCTTGCACACATGCAGGTTGCATAAGCAGGAGGGATGGATTTTTGTATCTCATATTTTAAAGCACCTTCCAGTCGGTCACAGAAGCTTAATTTTGCAGTGGTTAACAGTAGCAGTACTGATATATAATTATTTAAAATGTGCTTAGCATTTTAAATTCTATATAGTTGTGTTTAGTTCTGTTTTCAGTAGCTCCAGCAGTGTTCTGACTCATTCACAAACTTCTGAAATACAAGTTTCATCAGTGACACAAAATACTGCTACAGTTTTAGCAGGTATTGTTAAATAACATCCAACACAGGCAATATGAGCACACATAAAACAAATATGCATTGATATGTTTAAGTATTATATATTATTAGCATTATATATTAGTACATGTTGAATATAGTTTTCTTTAACTTGAGAAATTATATGTGAAAATTTCCTGGAAGAATTAATTGCTACAAAGGAGTTTGGCCTCTTGCTGACCAATTGCAGAGAGGTATCATCTTGGGCATTTAATTCCAAGTTCCAACAAAGTAAATTATGCTAAATTTTGTTTAATCAAAGCACTTGGACTTGATGATATTGCTGATTGTGTGAAAGGGTTGCTTGTGAGTTAAGAATTAAGCCCAGTATAGAAGTAATATTCTGAATCTCTTAAATAATAATTTTTTTTTGTATACAGTCTCTTACAATACTCAAGGCGGTTTACAAGCAGAAGAAACAAAAAAATGTACATCTTATAACAATCTAATGCAATACAAAAATGTGATAATAAAACAAAATTTAAAATAAGCAATCTACATCAAAAAGTAACATTCAACAATTAGAGTAGTATAAAATATCAACATATAAAAGTTAAACAGAAATCCACTCAACAGTTACAATAAATAATTTCTAAACTAATCAATAAAATAACAGCAAGCCACAGTACATAAAATACAATACAAATTGAGAAGCAAAGACTAGAGGGCAGAGCAAAGCAGGTGGAAGAAGGCCTTGCCTAATGGAGTCTCTCCCCTCATGGTTAAGAGATCAGGATCGGACTAATATCACACTTTCTTCCCTCCCTTCTCCTCCTCTTCCACTGTAAGGCTATCTAAGGTTAGGACTTGTATTGGCACCAACCTTAAGCATAGTTTACATTTAAACAAGATATAGGGTGATAGTGCTAGTCCTAGTTACAGGTGGGTAGCCGTGTTGGTCTGCCATAGTCGAAACAAAATAGAAAATTCTTTCCAGTAGCACTAAAGTGCTACCTTAGTAGGACTAAAGTGCTAGTCCTACTCATAGTAGACCCATTGAAGTGAATTGACATAACTAGCTTTGATTAGGACTTAGTTGAATACAACTCATACCGATCAATTCTCTAGTTAAGAAAAAAAAACTGCAGTCTTAACCATGGTTAAGTCTAGTTTGACATAAACTGTGCTGGCCCTGGGGGTTCATCCGTGAAGCAGGGTCCAGGAGTCCAACAGGGGGTCAGTCTGGCAGAGAGCAAGGCAGGAAGCAGGGCAGGAGCAGGCACGAGGACACAGGCAGGCACATGTTAGCAACTCTGTTGCTCATGCAACTTGGGGCTGGAGCTGGCCGGCCTTTATCTGCCCCAAGGCATAGGGCAGCCCCGATCCTCCGGTGACTCTCCTCTCCTTCTGGCCTGGAGGCGAGCACTCCTCCTGTAGGCACTTAGCTCTCTTCGCCTCTCTGTCCTGAGCCTCCGCAGCTCAGGAGAGGCTGGTGGGTTACTGGACCCAGGGGCAGCCTCAGCTTCCCCTGACCGGGCTGAGAGTGGGGCACCTGCAGGCAATGGGTCCTCCATCCCATCAGGAGCCAGAGCAGACTCAACTGATGCCTGCACCTGAGGATCCAGCACAGGTGAGGACCCTTCAGGCTCAAGCCCTAGCCCCGGCTCAGCTGGTTCTGGAGGTGGGGAATCCTGTGCAGGCTGGGATCCCTCAGGTTCAGCATCCGAGTCTGAATCCCAGGCCATCACATAAACTTAACTATGAGGAGGGGTAAGATGCAGGGATTGAATGTACCATCCTGCTCTCATCTATGAAATTCTAAGTGTTACATCTCTCCTGGTTCTTACAGGGTGACTCACTGACATTTTACACTGTTGTTCTGTTAACCTTTCATCTTTTGGAATGCTATACAGGCATTTCCCTACTTGCGTGTGAACAGCATGTGTGCTCCCGCTGACACACACACCAAAAAGGGGGTGGGCAGGAGAGGAACAGGGGAATCCCCACTCATGCACATCCTGGTGACGTGTGCAGCGGCCCAAAACGGAACCCCCACATAAGTGGGGATTCTCCTGTACCCTTCAAAGAAATTCTTATCTTAGCTGTGTTTGGTATTTTGAAGATCTTGCAAAGATAAATACATACAATTTCTTTTTAAAAAAAATTGGTAACATGAACAAACCTACTGTTTAATACTATATATTTGAAGGGGGAAGGGAAGAGTATCAATACAAAAACAAAATATCTTGACTTATTTAGTTTAATCAGACATTATAATGTAACAGAAATGTTTCTGCACTGCACTTTATCGTTTTTGATGCTGAAATTAACTACATTGATTTATTTTAACAGTAAAACAACAAAAACAAATCTTTTCATATATGAAATTTTCACAAAATAAACAAGAACAAGGTGATTGGTCTGTGCACCAGCTTTATATTACCAGTCATGTTAGCTTTTGGACAAATGAGCTAAGAACAATGGACCAACATTGCTAACACTTCTTGCTTCCTTCTAACTGGTTTTGTTTTGTTTTTATAGTGGATGATGTTGGGGAAAAGCTCGACCATATTGGAAACACACCATTAAAAATCAACAGTGAGGTTTCACATGAAAACCTATCTAAAGATGATGGTTTTGGTTCTGAAGTTATTAAAGTTTACATATTTAAAGCTGAAGCTGAGGATGATGTGGAAATAGGTATGTATCCCAGCTTCTGTTATTGCTAGTTTCTAGTGTTTTCAAAAATTATTTATTAAATTTATATACCACTCTTCATCCAAAGATCACAGGGAGGTTTACAAAGTAAAAGTCCAAAATGAAAACACAAAATATCTATCATCATCATCAGAACAACAAAAATCAATAACTCCTGTGTACAAGCACATGTAAAGGGCCATAGATTGTTTAATCAACCAAAGGCCTGATTATAGAAGAATGTTTTTGCTAGGTGCCTAAAAATAAGTGGTGAAGTAACCAGGCAAGCCTCTCTGGGAAGAGCAGTAATCTAGACCAGGCATAGGCAAACTCTGCCCTCCAGCTGTTTTGGGACTACAACACCCATCATTCCTAGCTAACAGGACCAGTGGTCAGGGATGATGGGAATTGTATTCCCAAAACAGCTGGAGGGCCAAGTTTGCCTATGCCTGATCTAAACCCTATCAAGATTAGGCCACCGCCAACAAACAGTGCCTCAGTCTTACCTGGATGAAGCTTCAGTTTGTTGGCTCTCATCCAGTTCATTCCTGAGGCAAGACAACATTCCAACACATCCATTTCCACACCTGCAGGTGTAAAGTAGAGTCGTGTGTCTTCAGCATATTGCTGACAACATATTCCAAAACTGGATGACCCCACTCAGCAGTTTCATGTACATGTTAAACAGCATGAGGGATAAAATCGAACCCTGAGGAACCCCACATTAAAGGCTTCACAGCTCTCCCCAAGCATCACCCTCTGGAAATGACCATCCAAGTAGGACTGGAAACACCACAAAGCAGGGTTGCCCATCCATCCTGCACACACCCAAACCAATGAGGACAAGTGACTGGAATTTTAGTTCTTTATTAGCAAAGCACTCGGTTACATCAGCTCCTAAGGATATGCACACTATTCCACACTAACTACCTGGCTAGGCAATCTACCTCTGCAGACAGGTGCTCTTGTCTTGGACAGTTTGAGCAACAGTATAGCCACTCCCCTTCCTGCTTTCTTAAACTTACTAGTCTGATGCTGTGCCTGCAAGTACCCAATGGCTTCTCCTGACTGGCAGCTCCAGCTGCTCCCGTTGCTTCAAGTCTCTCCATGAGCGTGGAGACAGTAAATTGGGGGGACAGAGGGGATTCCAAAGGCACAACTGTCTCTGGACCCATCACAGGCTCTTCAGCTTCTGATACTTCCTCCAGCTTCCCCACCTCCTTTCCCTTGGTCTGTGGCCACCTCTAGCTTCACCCTGGCAGCTGCCTCGGGTGGCACAGAATCCCCACAAATCACTGGCCTCTTCACCTGGATTTTCAACCTCACCTGACTCCTCTGCCCACACATTTTCCCAACTCTCATTTTCCTGCCCGTCCATGACACCAACTCAAGACAGCTGCTCCAGAAGGTAATTACTTAGATTTTCTGAATCCAGAGCAGGTTTCTTGAGGCATGGTTCAAGCAGGCAGGGACCACCCATTCTTGCAAGGAGGCATTAGTCACCTTCCTGGCGCAGCCAAATGTCCCTTCCCTGCTAGTTTCTATCAGCCAAGAGAGGCAAGGATCCAGAGCGTAAGTCATCACCCTGACTGATCCAAGCATGCTGTTGACGTCCTCAAACTGAAACTCATGCAACACAACAAGACTAGATAGTGCTCTGGACACCCCTTGAGATTCATTTGCTGTAACAGCAGAGTCAAAGTCCTAGCAGATCAAAGCAACTTCATCCTCAAAATGCTTTGCAAACAACTCACTGTGAGCTACCATTGGTTCTGCTTCCTCCTCTGGGCCATACTATTGAAGGCTGCACACTGCCTGGAAAAGCTCTGCCAGATGGCACAATGAGGATGTAAGGGAGGCAGCAAAGTATGCTTTCTTTGTTGTCTTCACTACCACTAAGTAGGCTTGATGATGAGCCCTCCCCAGTGTTTGATTGCATTCGTTTGGAGTTTTCCTCCACTTGTATTTAAGCCGTCTCCCAGCTTCAGCTCATTGCCCTGAGCTCTGGAGTATACCAGGGAGCCAAATGGGGTCCATGAAGTGGGAGAGCGTGCTCAGAGGCAATCAAGTCAATAGCCTGAGCCATTTGGATATTCCACAAGTCAGCCAGGGCTTCAACAGGGCTTGGCAGGGGGTTGGAATAGATGGCCCTTGTGGTCTCTTCCAACTCTATGATTCTATGACAGGAGTGCCAGTCATATCAGCATGGAAATCCAAGGCTGTCTGGAAGTCAATTGGATCCATCAGTCTCCAAAGGTAGAATGTCCTCATAGGGCCCCTGCCTCTGCAGAGGAGGAAAAGGTGCTGAAAGCCTAAATCTCAAAAGGAAGTGACCATGACAAGGAACTGATGTCAATATCCCCCACTCTTAGATCACTCTATTTTCTGAGGAAACAAGGTCTAGAGTGTGGCATGCCACATGCATTGGGCCGATAACATGTTGTGACAGCCCCATGGTCATCATGACAGCCATGAAGTCCTGAGCCACCCCAGAGTCCATTGCCTTGGCATGGATGTTGAAGTCCCCCAAAACCAGCAATCTGGGAGTCCTCAACACTACCTTTGAGATCAGCTGTGTCAGGGAGACTGCTGGGCAGCAAGGTGTTGTGCTAAACCAGCAGAATCCCTAATCTGTCCTGATTACCCAATGCCAGGAACAACCACTATTGCTCCCCACCCAACTGGACAGAGAGCCAGGAGAGAGAGAGAATTTCTGTAGACCACAGCAATTCCCGCTTCCTGATCCTCAAGTCTGCCCTGACACTACATTGAGTACCCAGGTGGGCACAGCTGGGTGCAACCAACTCCGTCCTGCTCACCCACTCAGGTCTCAATGATACAGACCAGACTCACCTGCCCATCCATAATCAGATCATGCATAAGGCAGATCTTATTCAGAGCCAACCTGGCATTCAACAGCAGCAGCCACAGATTTGAGAGCTGCCCGATAAGAAAACCACAATTTCCCCAGTTTGGAGGAGGGGTTGGCATATGGCACAGTTACTAACTGCCTGTGTCATGTGCCCCTTACCCGGCCTGTGCCACCTCCTACACCATACCTCCCCCTGCCCAGAACTACTATGATTGGGGGGGGGCCTTGCTCTCCCCAAGTCCCCTCCTCGCAGACATGTATTTCTCTTCCTCCTTCCCACACATTAACAGCAACAACAAAACCAAGCAAAACAAATCAAAAAAGTCAAGCATAGAAATAAACATTTTAAAACACAAACACGTGGGGCAAGGCAATGCTAAGGGGGTAGCCCTTACCCGTGCCCTCCACTGAAGTGGAACCCCCCAGGGCTGCTGTCTACATTGTGTAAAATGAATACTTCCTTGAAATGGTCTCCAGTTAAACCTCTTGTATTGTCAAAAACAATTCAATAACATAACTGCGCCTGTAGATTCCAGATAGCCTCAGTCAACCCCTGCTTCTTCCTCAGTTATCTCACTCCACTTTCAGAACTAACTTCTCTCCCCACGCCCTTGTAAAGGCTCCTCTAAGTTAGTTCATGCCGGCCATATGCCCAGGCCATGGCAATTTGTCATGCTACTTACAAAGTATAATACTGTCCCATCAAGCTAATTTTCCCCCTAGTGACTTTTGTTGTCTTCTTATTTCACCAAGCACACAGGAGAGAAATGAAACATCTTGTGGTTTCTGTTAAAATGTTATTAAATGAAAATTAATTATTCTCTTCAAGGTGGAACAGAAATTGTAACAGAGAGTTACAATAATGGGCATTCTGTAGCTGGAGTTCTAGAGCAAGGAGGTGTTGGCAGAGTACAGCGAGAGAAGATGCTTTATATGGCTGTTAAGGATTCCTCTCAGGAGGATGAAGATATTAGTAAGAATTATATTTTTGTGTTGCTAAGAGAGTAATCTTGTCATTTTTCTCTTCCCCCTACAATTACTATGAAAGTGAATGGATTTTATCCATATATTGATAACTGATCATTTTGTACTTCAAACGAGGATAGAGATCCTAACACACCCAATCTCCTCAAGCTATGTGCAAAGCCCATATTTAGAGGTCATAGCAAACTTAGTCATGATTGCCCTATTGTTTGCACTATATTGCCACATCACAGACTTGTGATTCAGTATGTAGATGGACAGTTGCCTAGCTGCTATTGGTAGCACACTTAAATCTGCACAGTGTGTATTGTTATTTATTTTATGTTTAAGTGAATGTCAGTAATGTTATGGCAGCTGGCATTCACATGGGGATGCTGACAATCCCCAGAGGCATTTTGTGAATGTCTGAAAATAACTAGATGTTTCTCCGTTTGTTAGACTTACGCCCATGAATGTAGATCATCAAAGTAGGTGACTGTCAACATTCACTTTTTCTTATTTATTTATGCCTTTTGGACGTTCTGAGGTGATTTTATGAACTACAGCACTATCAGGTTTAATGTCAACACGTTACCGTAACATAAAAATAAGGCATCCTATACATAGAGCACATATACATAAGCCCTTCATTAATTAATTTTACATTTTTTATTCATAGATTAGCAGTGAAATTCTGTACATGTCTACTCAAAAGACAATGTCTCATTGAGTTCAACAGGGTTTACTCCAAGGTAAGCAGGTAAACACTCTTTTAAGGAATAAGCCCCATGGAAGACAGTGAGACTTACATCAGAGTAAACACACACAGGATTGTACTTGTGATACATAAAAGCCAATAATTTCTCACTTGCAAATTGGTATTTTTTCTACAATGTGGTACAATTTTATTAGTGGGCAGAGCAATCCAAGGTGGGATGTAGAGTGATGTGGCAGACAATCTACCTCTTCATGCTGTCCAGGATGGGAAGTTGAAAAGGAGTAGGTTGTCTGAGAAACAAACCTTGCAGATCTTTGGGTTTTTATTAACCCCCCCCCACACACACACCAATTAAAGCCAATGAAGGAATCATTTCACCATTTTCAGCCTAGAATAGTTTCATGGGCCTAATCTTAGGGGCTTTTGAGGCACCCCTACCCCTTCCAAATGCCTCCAGCCAGAACTACAGGTCAGGATTGCACTGCATTGTTATTCAGTATTCAAAATTGGCTTATACATCTTAATAATATAAAGAAACATCACCAAACCCACTCTTTCGTTAGTGTTTGCTTTTTAAAAAAAATCTGTACTTTTTTGAAACAACAAATTAACGTCTAAGCCATGCACCGATGTGTGTTTTGTTCCTGGTTGAAATTTTACTATAGAGACAATGCCTCTAAGTTACTCATGTTCATTACTTTTAATAGGTCTACTCCAAGTATGACTTAGTTGGATAGTATTCATAGGCAAGCCACTCATTCCCTCAATCTGCAAAATTGAAAAAATGATATTACATAGCTGATGTAAAGATTACTTGGTTACGTATTTGAAGTTATTTGATCACTCCAAATGCTATAGAAATAGGTGTTGTTGTTACATTCTTAGAACTCTATGATGCAGCTATATTATGTTGTGAATAAATTCAAAAGAAGGTCATATTTAGGTCAATCTTGTGTGCTGAGGAACCACGATAAACTTGTCACACCTAATAAATAGCTTTGCAATGCAATTCTAAGCATTTTCATTTAGAAGTAGGTGTAGCCCTTGCATCACCAACCTCTGAACTGCAGCTTTCTCATGGTATGCACATTGATGCCACTGATGGGAGGCTAGGTGTGGCTGCGCCCCTCCCCGCTGGCTGCTTCTTAAAAGGAAACCTTTTAAGACAATTTCATGAATCTGGCATTCAGATTTTGGTTTTTCACAATTAGATTTATGTACTCTGGTAGTAGATAACTGTACTGAGTCAAATATGGATTAATTGAGCAAAGATGAAAAGTTGCATGGATAGTGTCATTAATTCCCATACCCTTTAAAACTGAATATAGGTTGTGCTGAAATAGCTGATGAAGTTTACATGGAGGTTATTGTTGGTGAAGAAGAAGCAACATCACTTTCCGACGCACAGCTTGAAGACTCCTGTGTGAATAAAACTTTTGTTCCTGTTGCGTGGGCTGCTGCTTATGGTAGGATGCTAGATTATATCTTAATCTTAGTGAGAGTCACTTCTCCACTCTTGCTTAATTTGCAGTGTTCCCATAGAGTTAATTGCATTAACCGGTCTCCAAATAATGTTTTACTATTTTGTGGACATTTTTGCTATTTTGTGGACATAAGAGAGCAATAAGACATGTTGTACCAAAGAGTATGAATTCATTTTAAAGCAGGGGTCAGCAAACTTTTTCAGCAGGGGGCCGGTCCACTGTCCCTCAGTCCTTGTGGGAGGCCAGACTATTTTTTGGGGGGGGGGGGGGAGAGAATGATTTTCGCCCGCCCACAAAGAGGCCTGAAGATGCTTCGCTTTTCCTGTCCCAGTTGTCATCCCAATAGCTGCAGTTGGGCTTCTCCCATGGCGGGGTAGGAGGATGTGTTGGCCGGCGAAGACAGAAGCAGCAGCCCTGGTGGAGGAGCCGCAGACAGAGGTAGGGGAACCGGGGTGTCGCTGGAGCTTTTACCCACCTGCTGCTGCTGCTGCTGCGTCCTGAGAGGCACAATGGAGAAGACAGAGCTGCCCGCCAACCTGCAAGCCGCGGCCGCGGCCACCGCAACAACCCACCTGAACGCCATGGGAGGAATGAAGGAGGGAGGGAGGCGGCGGCGGCGAAGAAAGTGCACAAGGAAGCGGTGCGGAAAAGGGGCGTGGAGAAGGAAGGAAGGGGGGACTGAGGGAGAGGGAGGAGGAGCAGAAGGAAAATGCAGCCGGCGTCACACGCCCCCTTCACAGCACCACCCTGTTGAGGTGGGCAGGCTGGCGAGCCAACTCCCGCTGTTGACGGCACCTGGTGTGGGACAAGATTGCTCCGTCCCCAAGGAGAAAAGTGCTGCCGGGAGAGGGAGAGGGAGAGGGAGAGGGAGAGGGAAAGAACACGTGCGCTGGCGATGCACGCAGCTATTCCTGGACTGTTTGCGGGCCGGATCTAGAAGGAAATTGGGCCTGATCCGGCCTGTGGATCTTAGTTTGCTGATCCATGTTTTAAAGGCTCCAGAATGCTTTCCATCTTTTCCAGTTCATATATGGGTTGAAGTAATACCTTCAAAATGATGTTTTGTAGTTTAATACTTACTGTTAGTAAGGGAGGTGCAAACTCTTGCTCAAAAAATGTGTTTTCAAGCACATAGTTGTATATTCTGTTTATAATTACATAAAGCTGCCAGCCCACTTACACTTGGACTCCAAGTACTCCTCCTCTGAGGCAACTCCTGTTCCACCTATTCTCTTTCCTCAGAAATAGTTGATCTCACCTGCTGAAATTAGAAAAGCATTTGAAACACATACCTGCAGAATAAAAGAAAAATTATATTTCATTTAAAAGAACCTCTGCTGCTAGATGGCAAATTCAGCTGCTGTTGCAAGTGTGATCAGGTCATATGCTATCTGACCAGTGTATAAAAGCAGGTGTCTACAAATACCATCACCACAGTTGCCATGGCTATTGTAGAAGAAGCTATTGTATTTTGCCCTTTTGTTCTTTTAACTGTTGGCATTTCTCATTTTAAGCAGCCAATATAGGCAGTGGCGGCTGCTGCTGTGTCTTCCATCCTGTCTCATGCCCTCATAAGTGGCTGACCAGAAGCACACAGCCTAATTTTTAAACTTCCTTTCTACTTCCCTCATTCCATTTAGTTCCTGCTTCCATATATACCCTTGTCTGTTCCTTTTCACTGGTATAAAGGCAGGGCTGGCTCAGGATGCTTGGCCACTTGAGGCAAAACTGAAAATGATGCTCTGCTGCCACAGCTCCCCACTGCCTGCTGGAGGTGGCCTGAGAGTAAAAGGAGGCTGGAGAGGGGTGGGCAGCGGCAGGCAGTGCATGATGGTAGGAATGGGTAGCATGTTGTGCTCAGTGGTGGTGGCCAACAAGTGCAGGAGGCGGCGAGCAGCGCACTCCTTGGAGGCCAGATCTACCATCCCTCCCAGCTGTCCGCAACCTACTGTTTGAGGTGATGGCCTCACTGTGGCTCTTGGGCAGGCTGTCCCTGATCAAGTGTTATAGTGCAGGGTAGAGAGATGGTTGGTCAAATAATCTCTCTCTCTCTCTCTCTCTCTCTCTCTCTCTCTCTCACACACACACACACACACATGGGCAATAGCTCAATGGTAGAGCACATACATTGCTTTTAGAAGGTCTCTGGTTCAATCCACAGCATTTCCATTTAGTAAGGTTCTCAGGTAAAGATGCTGAAAAAGACAATTGTCTAAAATCTTGGCAAGCTACTGTCATCAACAGAACTGGAATAAATGGACAAATGGTCAGACTCAGTGTAGGTCCAATCTTATTCATTCATATGAGGCTTGTTGTTGCTGAATGCTATGACAGTACTGTTAATGCTGTGACCTCTGCTTATGTGGCAAGTGTTATTTTTTAAAAATAGTTTCACACAAACATTTAAAGGCTAACCTTTTCCCCTAGGAGATGATAGAAGACTTCCCCGGAGGTATGAAGACTGTCAAACACCAGGTGAGTAGATGAAGACTTGCTTATATATCTAGTATTGCAAAGCAGTCCTTAACTACATTTAGGCTTCATTGGCAATTTAATAAGAATCAGCACATGAATGTTAGAATAGCAGATAAATTAAATGTAAAAGAACATTACAGTATGATATTAATCAGTTATTTGGGTAGGGCTGTCCATAGCTGCAGCCATTGTTACCACAGCTGTGACATTACCAAAATAAACCCTCTTCACCTCTTCTGAACTTGGCACCTCTGCTTCATTTGGGTGAAAGTCTCTATCAAGAAGCTAAAGGAAGTAGGAAGGCAATTGGGAAGGGAAACTACCGTATTTTTCGGTCCATAAGGCGCTCCGGACCACTAGACGCACCTGTTTTTTAAGGGGGAAAAACCAGGGAAAAATATTTTCCTGGTTTTCCTCCTCTAAATGGCAGGGAGGGGGGCACTGGAGGGGGAGCCCCTTCTCCCTTCACAGTGGCTCATCCCCGCTTGCTTTAAGGGGACATGGGGATGCGGCGGGGGATGGGGGGAGGCAGCAGGAAGCGAAGGGGATGTTGCTGGATCGTGCCAGCACCTGGCACGACCCAGCACCTGACATGATCCAGCAACATCCCCGTCGCTTCCTGCTGCCTCCCCCCATCTCCCGCCGCATTCGGCAGGAGGTGGGGGGAGGCAGCGGAGATGTTGCTGGATCGTGCCCAGCACCTCCGTTCGCCGAAAGAAGCTTCTTTTGGCGAACGGAGGTGCTGACACGATCCAGCAACACCCCCTTCGCTTCCTGCTGCCTCCCCCCACCCCCCGCCGTGTTCAGCTGCCTCTCCCACTGAATGCGGCGGGGGATGCCGCGGGAGCGAAGCCTTCACTCCATAAGGCGCACAGGGATTTTCCCTTACTTTTTAGGAGGGAAAAAGTGTGTCTTATGGAGCGTAAAATACGGTAAGTTGGAGCAGAGAGCTGTGCATCAGGTTCTTTGATGGGACAATTTTTGTGCCTTTCTCCCCTAACAGTTCTGGAACCAGTGAATCTTTCATTATAGGAGTACTTTTGGACATGTTTACTTAAGCGTGTTTACTCAAAAATAAGTCCCACTGAGTTCATTGGGGGTTATTTCAAGTAATGTGCATATGGTTGCAGCCTGAATCGGCTCCAGAATGGCTTATGTAAGATGAATAGAAACAAAAGCAAATAATTGCTTTCTATGTGTTATATTAAACAATGTATGTAGCTATTTCCAGAGAGTGCTTCTAGCATCTTATTACGAAGCAGAATCTCATTGTCTCACTCTCAGTGCAAACACAATTGCAGCGGTTGGTTCTTTTGCTAAACAGCTTAACAGTTGGTTCTTTCGCTAAACAGTTCTATGAAAACCTATCCGTGGGGGTGGGGAGCAACCTGGTACGTCTTGTATTAAATGCCAATGTTTCTGGATTATATTTCTGATAGAATGCTACAAGGGAGTATAGTCAAAGGCACAGGTTATAAAATTATCTTCCTTTCTAAGATGTTTCTCAAAAAGCCTATGTCTAGACCTGTTGAGTGCTCTGACTTGTGCTGTTTTTATTACCTCCCGTGGGTATCCTTTAGAGAAAAATTCTGATGCCATGTTTTCACTGTCTGATACAATCATTAAGAGAAGTGGAGTTACGCTTGACCCTTAAAAATTGGCTGTAGGGTAAATTCTTCTTGAGATGTAATGGGTGAAAGGATTTATAGTGGAGATCTGATGGTTTATCAAGTTTCTTAAAGGACCGGACTGCTAATTTATTCATCTTATCACGATACACTATGGTATCTAGAAAAGTTACCTGTTGACTGTGGTAATGAAAGGTATATTTAATGTTAGGATCAATATTATTAATCCAAGTGAAAAAAATTGAATGTTGCCTGCAGTTCTAAAAACAAACAAAAAAAAAGATCATCCACAAACCTCTTAAACAGCAGAATCTCTTCAAAAAGAGGGTTGGCTATACGATTCATAATGAAATCTTCTTCAATCTTACCCATAAAGAGGTTCGCTATGCTGAGGGCGCATGCGCTCCCCATCGCAACTCCCTTAATCTGTAGAAAGAAGTCCTCTTGAAACTTAAAAAATATGCTCAAAAATAAGGTCAATAAGCTCCATAAGGAAAAATGTGGGTGGTTGTTGGTGTTCCCTGGCTAAGAATATGCTTTCAACAATGTAACGGGCTTGTTCTAAAGGTATATTTGTATATAGGGAAGTAACGTCCATTGAAACTAGAATTGCTGATGTTGGGATATACATTCCCTCAACTTTCTCAATAAAGTCACTAGTATCATGCAAATAAGACTGTAATTTAATGACATGGGGATTTAAGAAGGAGTCTATAAATTTCGACAAGGGTTCCAAAAGTGAACCAGAGCCTGGTACTATTGGTCGGCCAGCTGGGGGGGAAACCTGTTTTATGGATCTTAGGCAATATATAGAATAGTGGAACCCGAGGATTCTGATTCAAGAGATAAGTTTTCAAAATTAGCTCCTACTGTACAAGGAAGCTACTTGCAACATTGTGATGCGTATCTGGTCTTTCATATCAGGACCCAACTTGGATGCAAGATTAGAAAGCAAAAATGGTAATGCAACACAATACCTGCAAATCTGTGATAGCATTAGCACAAACAGACTTCTTAAACAGAAAGCCAAAAAAAGAAGGAGAGGGGAAGCAAGGCAGTGGCAAACAGGTAAAATTACTTTCTTGGCTAAAATTTACCTACTTACCTGTAGCTTTTAACATTATTAAATTAGAATAAAAAGAGTAGTTATTGCCACATTCTTACATCATTAGGCAGGTGGTTGTTTTTTTAAGAGAAAACTACAATAAGATTTTGTCCAATTTTCTCTTATTTTATTAGCTGCACTGTCAGAAGAGTATTTCCTGACTTACTTATACTGCAATTTCATGTAGTATTCATGTAGTAGCTAAGTTCTTGTTACATTAACATACTAGGAGGGACATGGGTTGGAAATGGCAAAAAGATAATTTATAAGATACTGTTCTTTGGTGTGTTGCATTGTGGGTTTGTACACATAAAACAGCCAGCAGAAATTGTTATTTGAAATCTTTTATCAATCAGCAAGAGGAAAAGAATCCCCACCCAGGTTCATTTTGTTTGCAGAATTTATATAGAAATAAGACTATGATGTAGTCCTTGTGGGACATTGTCACCTTCACAGCAGCAGAGAATGTTCTCATAATTCAGCCACTTACCATTTACAGTTTTCTGTCTGAAAACAAAAATAAAAAAGTATTGGGGAATAAAAAATTCCAAAGAAAATGGCTGAATTTTGCAGTAGAGGTCCTTTTTTATTCCAGCCAGTGTGAAATACTGGAGTAAAAGTTTTCAAACAAAAACTATCCAGGAAAACTGATATAAATACAGTACACATACCATGTGTGTGTGTTTCCAAACACCAGGGGGCATAAAATATCCCATATTTGGAAGCTTTTTGTTCCTGCTAACTTTAAAGTGTTGGGGTAAAAATGTCCCGTGCCATTTTTCAAACAAAAACTGATTCATGGAAGCCTGACACCATATGTTTTTTTTAACTACCCTGAGGTACATTGGAACTTGGCTTGGGATAGTAAATTGTCTCCCAAAGCAATCTATGTAAAATTGTTGTTTTCTGGTATTGGATGAGGAGTTGTTAGCCAAAATACCAGTGACAAGTGTTTTGAACTTGTCACACTAGAAAGTTGCTAAGTTGCTAAACTGAAAAGACTGTAAAAGGAAGGTCCGACCTTGTATGCCTCTTCTTTGAGGCTGCATAAAGATTTGCAGTGTTAGAGTAGAGATTTTGGAGAGAGTAAAAAGGAGGCATTCCAATAATGTGCTGAAACTGGATCCACAGGATCCAACCCCCTCCCACTGCACTGACATGTCCCCAGAATTGGGGGGAAACTCTACCAACCGTGTAGCTGGCATTGTTTATTTCCCTCCATTTGGAATACAGTGGAACCTTGGTTGTCGAACGCTTCGGAAGTCGAACGTTTAGGCTTTTTAACGCCGACAACCCGGAAGTGAATGCTTCCGTTTTCGAACGCGCCTCGGAAGTCAAACGGTTTCTGAGGTGCGTTTCTCCATTTTTAAAATGGATTTTGCTGACCTCCCATTGTGCCTCGGTTGTCGAACGTTTCGGAAGTCAAACGGTCTTCCAGAACGGATTACGTTCGGCAACCAAGGTTCCACTGTAAATGGGAGGGTAACTTTTTTAAAGAAATAAAAAACGAGAACAGGAAAGGAAAATGTTTAAAAAGGCAAAATGCAGCCCTGCCCCCCTCCACGCTTTTTGCCCTGGTGGCCTGAACCTGGTGGGTGATAGGAAAAGTTGTTAATCTGCCTTTAGCTCACTCCACTCCCACTATTGGATTGCTCTGCTCAATATTTTTTATAATTGTGTTGTGTTTTGACTGATGTCAGAATTATTCTTTTTCTTACAATATATTTCATGATATTTTCTGTTTATTTAAAACAGCTGTTATAATAGGTCCTGATGGACAGCCCTTAACTGTCTACCCTTGTCATATATGTGGAAAAAAATTTAAATCCAGGGGATTCTTGAAAAGGCATATGAAAAACCACCCAGATCACATGATTAAGAAGAAGTACCAATGCACAGATTGTGATTTTACAACTAACAAGAAAGTAAGCTTTCATAATCATTTGGAAAGCCATAAGCTTATCAACAGAGTTGACAAAACACACGAATTCACAGAGTACACCAGGCAATACAGCGAAGCAAGCCCACTGAGTTCGAATAAATTGATCTTAAGAGATAAGGAACCTAAATTGCACAAGTGCAAATATTGTGACTATGAGACTGCAGAGCAAGGACTGCTTAATAGACATCTGCTTGCGGTCCACAGCAAGAACTTCCCTCATGTTTGTGTTGAGTGTGGAAAAGGTTTCCGCCATCCTTCTGAGCTCAAAAAGCATATGAGGACCCACACAGGGGAGAAGCCTTACCAGTGCCAGCATTGTGTCTTCCGTTGTGCTGATCAGTCCAATTTGAAGACACACATCAAAACCAAGCATGGTACTGACCTGCCCTTTAAGTGTGAACATTGTCCACAGATGTTCACAGATGAGAAAGAACTCCAGCAGCACACAGAGTTGTTTCAAGGACATAAGACTCATCTGTGCCCACATTGTGACCACAAGAGCACCAACTCGAGTGACCTGAAACGACACATAATATCTGTTCACACAAAGGACTTTCCTCACAAATGTGAGGTGTGTGAAAAAGGTTTCCACCGTCCATCAGAGCTCAAAAAGCACAGTGAAACACATAAAGGTAAAAAGATACATCAATGTAGGCACTGTAACTTTAAGACTTCAGATCCTTTTGTACTTAGTGGGCATATCCTCTCAGTTCACACTAAGGACCTGCCTTTCAAATGCAAAAGATGCAAGAGAGGATTTAGGCAACACACTGAACTGAAGAAGCATATGAAGACCCACAGTGGAAGAAAAGTCTATCAATGCCACTATTGTGAGTATAGCACTACAGATGCATCAGGCTTCAAGCGGCATGTCATATCAATACACACAAAAGACTATCCGCACAGGTGTGAGTATTGCAAAAAGGGATTCCGTAGACCATCAGAGAAAAAGCAGCATATAATGAGGCATCACAAAGAGGCCCTAATATAATATATGAGCTGTAGAAGAAAGCAGTTTAGAAACTGTGATATTATAATTGGGGAACAAAATTCTCATGAACTGTTTCTCCTCTTTTCAAAGTTTGATATTAAATCATAACTTTACATTATATGTATTATAAGTTTTAAATTATTAGGGTTTGACTGGGGATCTCATAGCTCTATGATAGTTGCTCATCAGAACCTAAAGAACACTGTAAAATTCAGAGAGATGAACGTTTGAAAAGTTGTAGAAAGAGACTGAATGTATTCTGTTTCAAGTACAGTGGTACCTCGGGTTACAGACGCTTCAGGTTACAGACTCCGTTAACCCAGAAATAGTACCTCGGGTTAAGAACTTTGCTTCAGGATGAGAACAGAAATTGTGTAGTGGCGATGCGGCAGCGGGAGGCCCCATTAGCTAAAGTGGTACCTCAGGTTAAGAACAGTTTCAGGTTAATAATAATAATAATAATAATAATAATAATAATAAATTTTTATTTATACCCCGCCCTTCCCAGCCAAAAACCGGGCTCAGGGTGGCTAACACTAATTAAAATCACAGCAAAAACATAAAAACAATCAATTTAAAATGCAGATTATTATTATTATTTTTTTAAACAGAATTTATTAGCATTTTCATAATATAACACAAACCCAACCCCACACCTACAAATACAAAAACAAATACAAATACACATAATGTCAGGATTCTTCTTCTTATTTGTATACCTCACAAAAAAAATTTCTACTTCTGAATCTTGACGTTTGACTTCCCCCGCCTTTTCTCCTTCGGTTTTAAATCAATATACTATTTCCTTAACAACTTTTCTCTATAAAAAAATTTAACTTTACTTAAAAATAACACAATTATCTCGATCTTTCTATTATAACCTAAATCATAACCAAATATTCTTATAACTAAACTTATTTCTTCTATCCTTTATCATGCTGCTTTTGACTTAAGATTCAATATCTCCTTACTTATTTAAAATAAACTTATAATTAACAGACTTCACACTCCGATTTCGGATACCATGACAGACCATTTGGATTATACATTTAATACTTCAACCCACTCCCCCTCTGTCCATTGTCTTTTCCTGTCTTTCACCAGAACCGGATCTCCAATTGTCTTCTTCTGGGTGTCCACAGATCCAGGCAGCATTCACAACAAACCTTGCATCGAGCTTCAGGGTGTTCATCACTTCCTTTCTGGGCTGCTCCGTTTCTTTGTGCCATACTTCTTCTTCTTGTAGAAATCTTAATTCCATGTCCCTTGCCCCCGAGCTGCCACCTCGGAGTCTGGATATTATAAATTTTCCCGTTCCAGGGCTGCCACCCCCAGAAATCGGTTCCTTTTCCCGGAGTTGCCCAGCCATTTCGAACCATCCTTCAAGCACCCCTCCCAGCTCTTTGCCAAGGTTTGTTTTTTTTTTTTTTATATAAGAATTTATTGACATTTTTACTTATAACAACATACAACCTTAACCACACCTACATTTATACACATACAAAACAAATACAATTATACATCTAATACAAAAAATTGCCATGATTTTTCTTCTTAATTAGACATCTCAAAAAAAAAAATTTCTTTTTCCAATCTTGACAGTTGACTTCCCCTGCCTTTTCACCTTCGAGTTTATATCCATAATCTACTTTTTAACCTCTTCATTTAAAAAATTAAACTTAATTATATATATAAAGTAAAACATTCCTCTTAATCTTCATCTTAATCTTAATCGTCTTAATCTATAAACTTAAACCGCTTAAATTGACTTTATTTATACTACATCCTCATAGATCCTCACAGATCATCCTCATCAAATCTATCTCTTCTATCCTTTAAACTGCTGCTAATAACATAAAAACTTGAAATATCTCCTTTCATGTTCAAACAAATCATAAAACAGACTATTGTTGACAGTGTTCACCCTCCGATTTCAAAATACCATAACAGATTGCTTCAGATTTTACTTAGTACTTCACCCCACACCCCCTCTGTCCATTCTTCTTCTCCTGATGGCATCAACACTGAACTTCCATGCAGCTTCCCTCTCCAAACGTCCACAGATCCAGGCACAGTCCAAAACTCTCCTTGCCACGAGCTCCGAGGTATCCATCTCTTCCTCTCTCAGCTTCTCCGGTTCTTTGTAACATTCCTTTTCTTCTTGTAAATACCTTAATTCTCTGTCCCTGGCCCCCGAGCTCACACCCCGGGGACTGGATATAGCAAATCTTGACATCGCCTTGGGGCTGCCACCCCCAAAGAGCGAATTTCTTCTCCGAAGTAGCTCACTCATTTCTTTCCATCTTTCCATCCACCCTCTCAGCTCTTTGGCAAGACTCTCTTCCAAAGTGTCAAAAGTTTTGTAAGCCTCCTCTGTGGGCAGTTGGTTCCATTTCAGACCCCCACACAAGACTTTGACTTTTCTACAAAGTAATTCCACATTCAGGGCAGTGAGCCTTTGTTCATCTGTTAGTCCAGAGTTCAATACCAGTTCAAGGACGAAACCCAACATACTGGCAGAGGAGGAGGAAGTGGGTATCATATTTCTTCTCCTGTCTCTTTGTTCGTCGCCATTTTCCTAAGCTGGAGCGCAAACACCGCAACTTTAAGTGGAGATATTTTCCGCTAGCTAACTTCCCAAGAAAAAAGTTTGCCAGTCTCATGTGTCGATTTTAAATACTTTATAACCAGTTCTGTGGCAGCAATCCCTCAAATTGGTTAATTTCTTAGGCTCGAAGGGAGGGAGGCAGGCTGCCTTTCTCCTTCCCCCCGGATCGTTCCAAAAACGCGATTTCTGCCAAGATTATTTACTCACGACCACCGGGTTCCTTTAGCTCCATTCTTCACAGGTAGAACTTAGACGCTCACCGCGGGCTTTGCCGCCGCATTTGCATCCCGGTTGGGGCATGTCCCCGTAAGCCCGGCTCCGTTGTCCCTTCACCCCCACTCCCCCTTTACAGGGGGGGCAAGGGAAGGGTTCGGAGCCTCCGCGGGCGCAGCCGGGGAGCCCAGGGTGCGGGACGCTCTTCCCGCACCCCAACCGGAGCCGCGCGCTGCGGTAGCGCGGCTCCTAACCCCCGGGATGGACAAGGCGCTTCGGACCCGAAGCAGCCTTCGACCACCCGGCGATGGCGTCGCCGCCGGAAGCCCTTTGCCAAGGTTTGATTCCATTGTATAAAACTTTTGGAAAGCCTCCTCTGTGGAAAGTAGGTCCTTTTTATTTATAATTCCACTCAAAACTTGTAGTTTCCGATTAAGCAGTTCCAGCTTCAAGACAGTGAGCATTTCCTCATCCTTTAAACCAGAGTTCAATACCAGTGCAAACACAAAGTCCAGCATTTTAGAAGGGAGGGTGAGTATCAAGTTTCAGTTCCTGTCTCTTCCTTCCTTTGTTTCAATTTTTTCCCACGACAGTCCAAGTCGTCGCCATTTCTCCGAAGCCGGAGTATAAAGACCAAAACTTCAAATGGAGATATTTTTTCCCCAGTTAACCCCCGAAGGGAAATCTCAGCAGTCTCAGTTTTCAAATTCCAAATACTTTCTATCAATTGTTGTAGCAGCAGTCACTTAAACGGTTAATTTCTTTCATCTCCCGAAGGGAAGGAGGCGGGCTGCCTTTCTTCTTTCCCCCAGATCGTTCCAAGAATACAAAGAGTCAATCAGATACTCACAGCCACTGGGTTCTTATCAGCTCGTTAAAGACAGGTAGAACTTAGACGCTCATCACAGGCTTTGTCGCCGCATTTACATCCCGGTTGGGGCATGTCCCCTATAGCCCGGCTCCGTCGTCCCTTCACCCCCACTCCCCCTTTACAGGGGGAGCGGGGGAAGGGTTCGGAGCCACAACGGGCACAGCCGGGGAGCCCAGGGTGCGGGACGCTCTTCCCGCACCCCAACCGGAGCCCCGCTATGCGGTGGCAGGGCTCCTAACCCCCGGGATGGACTGGGTGCTTCGCAGCCGAAGCAGCCCACGACCACCCGCAATGGCGTTGCCGCCGGAAGTCTAAAATGCAGATTAAAATACAAATTCAAAATTCAAAATTAAAACTGCAGTCTCATTTTCAAATAGCCCACCAATAAAAGAATGAAACATAAGTATCAAACAGAAACCAACCCAAAGGCCAAGTGGAACAGCTCCGTCTTGCAGGCCCTGCGGAAAGATGCCAAATCCCGCAGGGCCCTGGTCTCTTGTGATAGACTGTTCCACCAAGTTGGGGCCAATACTGAGAAGGCCCTGGCCCTAGTTGAGGCCAACCTAGCATCTTTGTTGCTCGGGACCTCCAAAAGATTATTATTTGAGGACCTTAAGGTCCTACACGGGACATACCAGGAGAGGCGGTCCCTTAGGTATGAGGGTCCTAAGCCGCATAGGGCTTTAAAGGTCAAAACCAGCACCTTAAACCTGACCCTGTACTCCACCGGGAGCCAGTGCAGCTGGTAGAGCACTGGATGAATGAATGCGGCAAAGACCTGGTAAGGAGCCTCGCCGTGGCATTCTGCACCCACTGGAGTTTCTGGGTCAGCTTCAGGGGCAGCCCCGCGTAGAGCGAGTTACAATAATCAAGTCTGGAGGTGACCGTCACACTGTGGCCAGATCAGGGCGAGAGAGGTAGAGGGCCAACTGCTTAATATGGCGGAGATGGAAAAATGCCACCTTTGCTGTGGCTGCAACCTGCGCCTCCATGGAAAGAGAGGTGTCGAAGGTAACACCCAAACTCTTGACAGAAGGCGCTGGCAGTAATTGGGCCCCCGCAAGAGATGAGAGTTGGCCTCCCAATCCCATGTTGTCCCGACCCAGCCAGAGGACCTCTGTCTTCGAAGGGTTTAACTTCAACCGGCTCCCACGCATCCATGCAGCCACAGCCTCCAAGCACCTGGTCAGTGTGTCCGGGACCGAGTCAGGGCGGCCGTCCATCAACAGATAAAGCTGGGTGTCATCAGCATATTGATGACAGCCCAGCCCGAAACTCCGGACAATCTGGGCAAGAGGGCGCATAAAGATATTAAAAAGTGTCGGGGAAAGGATTGTGCCCTGCGGAACTCCACACCCCAAGGAGTATCACGGTGACAACTCCCTCCCTAGCGCCACTCTCTGTCCCCGACCTGAGATAAAGGAGCGCAGCCATCGTCGGACTGTGCCCTGAATCCCCACGTCGGCAATGCGGTGGTCCAAAAGATTGTGGTCGACCATATCGAAGGCTGCTGACAAATCTGAAAGAATCAGCAGGCCCGAACCGCCTCAATCCAGCTGTCTACGGAAATCGTCTATTAGCGCAACCAAAGCTGTCTCGGTCCCATAACCAGGGCGGAAGCCGGACTGAAATGGATCCAGAGCCAATGTTTCATCCAGAAATCCACTAAGCTGTTCAGCAACCGCTCTCTCAATTACCTTACCCAGGTACGGAAGATTCGAAACTGGGCGGTAATTGGATAATCTAAAGGATCTAAGGATGTTTTCTTTAAGAGCGGATGCACCACTGCCTCCTTCAGTTCCCGTGGGAAAGTCCCCGTGCCAAGGGACAAGTTGATGATCTCACCCAGGGGGGCCCGTACCTCGTCTGGACATGCTCTAATTAGCCAGGATGGGCATGGGTCAAGGGGGCAAGTGGTGGGCCTTCCAGCTCGGAGGAATCTGTCTACATCGGCAGGGAGTATCCAATCAAAGTGGTCCAATACTGGACCCGAGGACAGTCGAGGGGCCTCCAGTTCTGTTATTGTATCCAAATTGGCAGGGAGGTCACGGCGGAGCAGCAAGACTTTCTCCGCAAAAAAGCTCGCAAATGCCTCACAGCTATGAGTCCAATTCGTATTTAAATTTGGTTGTTCCTCTAGGGTTGTTAGAGACCTAATTATTCTAAAGAGTTGCGCTGGGCGAGAACTAGCAGATGCAATGGAAGCTGAGAAGTAAGACTTCTTTGCCGCTTTCATTGCCATCTCATAGGTTTTCGTAAGCGTCCTATAAGATGTTCTTGAGGCTCCGTCGCGAGCACGCTGCCATACTCGCTCTAGCCGTCTGAGCTCCCACTTCATTTTCCGGAGCTACTCAGTAAACCAAGGGGTCCGGTTTCGGCGGGGTCGCAGAGGGCGCTTAGGTGCAATCTCATCAATTGCCATCAAGAGTCGGTTATTCCAGTCTTCGACAAGGTCATCTAATGAGTCGCGGGGGGGGGGGGGGGGACAGGGTCCCGCAAAGCCTGACAGAATCTATTTGGATCCATCAGCCTTCGCGGGCGAGCCAAAATAGTCTCGCCACCCGAGCAGGGGAGGAGCGGGAAGTCAATCTCGGCTCTCAGAGCATAGTGTTCAGACCATGGCACTTCCACAGAGGGGAGCATGATCACATCTATGCCAGCACCAAAGATCAAATCCAGTGTGTGGCCTGCTTGATGTGTGGGGCCCAAAACAATCTGGGAGAGCCCTAGTGTCGCCATGGAGGTCACTAGGTCCAGAGCCTGTGAGGAGGGAGTGTCATCGGCATGGACGTTGAAGTCTCCCAAGACCAGTAGGTTTGGGAACTCCAAGGCCCAGCCCGCCACCACCACCAGAAGAACGGACCTCCAGAACGAATTAAGTTCTTAACCCGATGTACCACTGTATTATACATAATTAAGCTAAAGAAAATATTTTAAGTCAATTATGTTAGCCCTTTATCAAAAATGCAATTTAAATCCTTAATGAAAATCAGGGATGGAGTTCTTTAAAAATGTTTGTTAAGGCAAATCTACCATTATGCATTTTTTGAACAGTGACACTATATAGAAGTAAGTACTTTGTCATTACATTTTTTAATTGTGCTGGAAAATAGTATTCAGGAATTAAGTAAAATTTTGAGATCTTTTTTCATTTTTAAAGCAAACACACATTTCATCAGGAAACATTGTTTCTGTTATTTATTTAAGTTCAATGAGCAATATTTAAATGTTTTCCCCAGAGCTGCTAGCCCATTTTATTGTAGGATGTGATATTAAAAATACAACATTGTTTTTGAGCTCAAAAGGTATCGTTTGGTGCTAGGGTTAAAGATGTGTATGTATATAATTTCCCTTTTTACGTGAAAAATGCAGTTGAATGTTCATTATGCCACATATAACAAAAAGTACCTTTTGACCAACATAATTATTATAAAATTATTATTATTTTTAAAAAGGAAAACAAATAGACAGATGCAGCTGTTGGTGCTAAGGTTCCACACTTCTTTTTCTTGCTCCCTTATTATATCCCCTAAAAAATAATAAACAAAATGAATATCAATACTGCAGTAGTTAGAAATACCTAGAGAATTTTATGGGGCAATGTTCCTGGCAAGGTAGGACTACTGTGGTGTTTCCTTGCTAATAAAAAAATGTTTCAGTATAGAAATGAAAGTTGCACCTTTTAATCAATTCATATGAAACATATAACATATTATAAACATGCATTTTCAATCTGTAATAAAGTTATATATGCAGTAGTTAACCAGGACATTATGCTACCGCTAGAGTTTGGAGGTGGATCTTCAGTTTACAGTGTATACATTTGAAATATGCATCCCTTTAAACAATGCTTTGTGTTAGCATGGTGCAAATTAAAATGGCACTTAGTATAACAAGCTGGTCTAGGGCAATTTAATAACTAAAAACTTCATAAATGTTATGCATATAATGTGTACTTTAAAAAAACTTTTAAGTTGCTTCATGTTTGCACACATCTGTTCACATGATAAATTGTAACTACTTCATGCTACTATATTATGGCTTTGTGTTTCAGAAAATATTCATACTTCGTTTTTCCATCAAATGAGAATCAGTTCCTTGAAAACCAATTTCTTTTATATTTCTAAACTTCAGAAAGTTAAGTTTGGGAAACCTTAGAAAACTACTTGTGTTTTATGTGGCTGTAAAAAAAATTATGTACACGCTGTAAAATAAGATTGTCACTGTTATGCAAGATTATTATTTTAAAATGTGTTACTCATTGTAATGAGCATACAATAAAATGCATCTCTTGCACTTCAGGCATGCATTGCTCACTCATCATTTATTTCATAATTTAATTATGTGATTGCCTGGTCATTATTTTTGAGAACTTACTGTAAATTGCAATCACAGTAAGTAAAGAGGAGAAATAATTGTGTCTTTAATTTTTCTCAGTTAAATGCGCAGAAACATAACTTCCATTTAGAGAAAAAGGTTTGTAGAATGACTTTTTCCATTTAACTGGTCATGTGTGATTGCCTGGCATTTAAAAATTGTGTTCATATTCAGCATTTACTTCTTCTGTGTTCTATTCAGTGAACCAATATTAGTCATTTGCAGTAGTTCAATGAGAGTTGGAACAGTAACATTTAAAGTAGACAAAAAGTATATGTAGTCTGGTTGAAATTCATTTTAAGGTTCAGGAGATTTAGCATCTACTTTCAGTGTGGGGCACGTATAGTACAGGACCTTAGTTTCCTATTCTGTGGTCCAATCCCCAAGCTGCATATGTGGTGAATGGTGGTGCTTTAATGCTTCTGGGTGAGCAGGTAACAGGGAGTGGTTGAGATGCTGCCCGAATTCCAATGGTGGTGGGCAGGCAAGGGCACAGTGGTAGTGGTCCGGAGGCTGACCAACATTGGGGGCGGAGGCTTAGTTGTTTGATCTCAATTACTTGTTCCAGCCCTTTCGCTCAACCATAAGTTATTGGTAGAACATCTGCTGAGCCCCCTGGTCTGGTGCTGCTGTTGCTGAATGCCACATCAGTCCATACTCATCCACGACTTGATTGTGGGTGAGCAGGTTGATCTGGCTTGCATTTCCGAGACTTCGGTGAGCAGGCTGGGTGGGCCTGACTTTACCCAGCTGTGCCCACCTGGGTTTTCAGTACTGTACCAGGCTAGACAAGGGGTTTGAGGCAGGTGACATAAACTTAGAGCAGGGCTTCCCAAACTTGGGTCTCCAGCTGTTTTTGGACTACAACTCCAATAATAATAATAATAATAATAATAATAATAATAAACTTTTATTTATATCCCACCCTCCCTGGCTGAAGTCAGGCTCAGGGCGGCTAACATCAGATATATAGCATTAGTATAAAATCAAACAATAATTAAATTACCTCCTAAAAACAGGTCAAAATCAAACTAAAGTCTAATTAGATGGCTTTCCGCAGGGTTAGGGTTGGGAACAATAAGTGCTCATTGGCCCAACTGTTTATGCTGATCTTATATGGGCCTGTGAGAATGCTGGGAGGCTTCTTTCATATTAGTTCTTATACAAAAATAAAATGGGAATCAGGCTGAGCCCTGACCAAAGGCCTGGCAGAACAACTCCGTCTTGCAGGCCCTGCGGAAAGATGTCAAATCCCGCAGGGCCCTAATCTCTTGTGGGAGAGCATTCCACCAGGCCGGGGCCAAGGCCGAAAAGGCCCTGGCCCTGGTCGTGGCCAGCCTAATCTTTCTTGAGGCCCGGGATCTCCAAGGTGTTATTATTTGCAGACCGTAAGGTCCTCCGTGTGGCATACCAGGAAAGGCGGTGCTGTAGGTATGAGGGTCCTAGGCCATATAGGGCTTTAAAGGTTAAAGCCAGCACCTTAAACCTGATCCTATACTCCACCGGGAGCCAGTGCAGCTGGTGTAGCACTGGATGAATGTGATCCCACAGCGAAGACCCCGTAAGGAGTCTCGCCACGGCATTCTGCACCCACTGGAGTTTCTGGGTCAATTTCAATGGCAGCCCCAGGTAGAGTGAGTTACAATAATCAAGGCTGGAGGTGACCGTCGCATGGATCACAGTGGTGAGATCAGGGCGAGAGAGGTAAGGGACCAACTGCTTAGCACGGCGGAGATGGAAAAATGCCACCTTTGTTGTAGCTGCAACCTGCGCCTCCCTAGAAAGGGAGGCGTCGAGGATTACACCCAAACTCTTGACAGAAGGTGCTGGCACTAATTGCGCCCCCGCAAGAGATGGGAGTTCGCCCCCCACCCCATATCATCCCGACCCAGCTAGAGGACCTCTGCCTTCGAAGGATTTAGCTTCAACTGGCTTGCACGCAACCATCCAGCCACAGCTTCCAAACATCTGACCAGTGTGTCTGGGGCCGAGTCAGGTTGGCCGTCCATCAGCAGATAGAGTTGGGTGTCATCAGCGTACTGATGGCAGCCCAGACCAAAGCTCCGGACAAGCTGGGTGAGGGGGCGCATAAAGATATTAAAAAGCATCGGGGAGAGAATTGCGCCCTGCAGCACTCCACACACCCAGGAGTGGTGCGACGACAGCTCCTCCCCTAATGCCACCCACTGTCCCTGACCAGAAAGGAAAGAGCGCAGCCATTGTAAGACTGTGCCCTGAATCCCCACGGTGGCAAGGTGGTGGTCCAAAAGTTTGTGATCGACCATGTCGAAGGCTGCTGACAGGTCTAAAAGGATAAGCAGCCCCGACCCGCCTCAACCCAGCTGCCTACGGAGATCATCTGTTAGGATGCCAAAGCCGTCTCAGTCCCATGACCAGAGTGAAAGCCGGACTGGAATGGATCCAAGGCCGATGTTTCATCCAGAAATCCACCAAGCTGTTCAGCAACCACTCTCTCAGTCACCGTACCCAGATAAGGAAGATTCGAAACTGGGCGGTAATTGGATAGATCTAAAGGATCTAATGATGTTTCCAATGGACAAATTAATGATTTCACCCAGGGGGGTCCGCACCTCGTCTGGACATGCTCTAATCATCCAGGACGGGCACAGGTCAAGAGGGCAAGTGGTGGGCTTTCCAGCTTGGAGGAGTCTGTCCACATTGGCTGGGAGTATCCAATCAAAGTGGTCCAATACTGGACCCGAAGACAGTCGAGGGGCCTCCAGTTCTGTTATTGTACAAGTTGGCAGGGAGGTCACGGTGGAGCAACAAGACTTTCTCTGTGAAAAAGCTCGCAAATGTCTCACAACTGTGTGTCAAATTCATATTTAAATTTGGCCATCCCTCTAGGGACGTTAGAGACCCAATTATACTAAAAAGTTGCGCTGGGAGAGAGCTAGTGGATGCAATGGAGACTGAGAAGTAAGTCTTGGTAGCCTTCACTGCCATCTCATAGGCTTTCATAAGCGTCCTATAGGATGTTCTTGATGCTCTGTCGCGGGCACCCCTCCATACTTGCTCTAGCTGTCTGAGGTCCCGCTTCATTTTCCGGAGCTCCTCGGTGAACCAGGGGGTCCAGTTTCTGTGGGGTCACAGAGGGCATCTAGGTGCAATCTCATTGATGGCCGCCAATAGCTGGGTATTCCAACCCTCAACAAGCTTGCCCAATGAGCCGCCAGGAGGAGCAGGGTCCCGCAAGGCCTGACTGAATTTATCAGGGTCCATCATCCCTAGCTAACAGGACCAGTGGTCAGGGATGGTGGGAATTGTAGTCCAAAAACAGCTGGAGACCCAAGTTCGGTAAAGCCTGACTTGGATGGTCTGCATCTGGTGTTGCACCAGAGACAGGTATTGGATGCTGCTAGTCTACCAACCACCCTGCTTCTCAACAGCATCCCTGATCCCTGGTCCAGAGTGTGATTAACTCTTCACTGCTTGAGGTGGTGGTTGCAAATACCCATTTTGGAGGAAAGGTGGTGGAGAGGGCTGTGGTGCAGAGCTGTAAACATTCTTGGAGGACACAGATTATTTAGATCCATTCCAATCTGGGTTCATGCTTCGCTACGGCACTCTGTTGTCCTTGGTCACCCTGATGGATTACATCTTCAGAGGGACAGGGTGAGTGTAACCTTGCTCCTGCTTTTTGATCACTCATCGACTTTTGATACCATCAACCACAGTATCCTCCTGGACTGGCTCTGGGGAATTGATTTGATATAATATTTATATTCCACTTTTCCAACAACAAATGTTGAGTTCAAAGCAACTCACAGTAATTACAATAGCATTAAAATCGACTGTTTCAATCAATGTTCTTCCTCAGCTGATAATAATACCAAATAGAATCAATTACATTCAAATACAATAAATGACATGATATACCTAAACATTTCATAAATGGTTATTACACAATAAGAGATACATTACCAAGTAAAACGTCCAAAAGGGTACACAGGATACATATGGTTCAGCTTTCACTAATCAGTGTAATAGGCTGACACTGTTAGCTAAGACATGGTTGCATTATAAAGACCACCAGCAGGTGAATGAAATAACATAAAATTTAAAGGTACAGCATCCAATATACAGAAATGAGAATACAGACAACAGCCACATTGACATGCAAATTAAAAAAACAATTTAGGTGTAATTCAGTGTTTAATCCCCCCCCCCCCCCCCGGATATAGGGATTTAAATAGGAAAATCAACCTAGCTTCTTGCTGATGTAACAGTTTGACATAATCACTCATACCGTGTTTTTTTTCTGAATGACCCATAGGACTGTATAGAGTAAGTCTATCAGAATGGTTATGCTTCACAAAGTGATCCACCAAAGGTGCCTCCATAACTTTGTTAGTAATATGGGAGCAGTGCTCTCCTATACGGGTACCAACAAGCCGTCCAAGACCATCAGTCAATATGGATCTACGTGGTGTAGATACTCCTCTGCTGCGAACATCTCATTGAGCCTCTCGAATGTGCACTGTGCCTCCTCTGTCCAGGCAAACAGCTTCTTACCCTTCAAGCAGTCCATGAGGGGTGCAGTGAGTTGCGAGTAGCTGGGCACGAACTTCCAGTAATAGTTAGCGAAGCCCAAGAACCTCTGCAGATCCTTCTTTGTCTTGGGCTACTGCCACTCCAACACCGCCTTCACCTTCGCAGGATCCATGTATACTCGGTCAGGCGACACTCTATATCCCAAAAACTCTACTTCTCTCACATGGAACTGGCACTTCTCCAACTTGGCGAAGAGCCTGTGCACCCGCAGTCGTCGCAACACCTCCTTTACATGTTGCACGTGCTCATCAGGGCTCTCCGAGTAGATCAAAATACGTTGAGCTAAGCTAGCACATTACAGTCCAGCAAGTCTGCCAAAACATGGTTGATGAAGGCCTGGAAGGTGGCAGTGCCTGACTGCAGCCCAAACGGCAATATTAGGTACTCAAAAGTCCCATATCTGGTATTGAAGGCCGTCTTCCACTAGTTACCTTTCCTCACACATATCAGATTGTAGGCCCCCCCTCAGGTCCAGTTTGGTGAAAATTTTCGCTGATCTCAAGCTCTAGCAGATCCCCAATACGTGGCAAGGGGTATTGGCTGGGAATCATGAGTTGGTTGGTCTTCCTGTAGTTCACGGCGAGCCTTTTCTCCAGGGTGTCCTTATTTACAAGGAAGATGGGGGCTCCTGCTGGTGCCTTCGTTCGCAAGAACTCCCTCAGCTCGGCTAATTCTGCCTCCAACGTGGCGTAGAGACGACTGGTGGGTATTTGGGCCCCTGGCACCAGGTCTATTTTGCAGTCATACGGTTGGTGTGGAGGTAACCTATCTGCCTCCTCCTCGCAGAACACGTCCCTGAAGGCCCTATACTGCGGGGGTATGGAACTCTCTTCTCCTGTGAGTTTCCCTCCTACCTCTGCCCCTTTCACTCCCACCTTTCTAGGTGTTTTGCACCCCAAACAATTCACTTGGCAATAGGCTGATATAAACGTTAAGGACCTTTGACCCCCAGGCCACTACGGGGTCGTGTTTTGTGAGCCACGTCATGCCCAGGACTAGGGGATAAGTAGCTAGCTTGATGATGTGAAACCTCGTTTCATTGTGCCCTGCCACCTCCACCCCTAACGGCTGTGTGGTTTGGACCACCTCCCCCACTAGGGGCCGACCATCAATCGTCTGGACCTCTACTGGGGAGTCTAACTGCTGGGTCTCGAGGCTGTGTTGCTTCACGAAATCTTTATCTACAAAATCTAGGGAGGCCCCCTGAGTCCACCAACCCCGGCACTTGCACCCTCCAACCATCTGGGAGTTGTAGCGTCACTGGCAGAACTATCCCAGGAATGGCTGGCTCCATTTGAGGCCCCTCTACTGGGTCCCCTCCCAGCCTCTGGCCTCCCTGGAGAGCTGGGATCGGCCGTTTTCCAACTGTGCTGCTTGGGATTTGGGCTTCTCCGAACTGGCCCCTGACAAGGACCCCCCTGTCTTCCTATCGGGACTCTGTCTAGCCAAACGCCCCTGCCTCCCACACACAAAGCAACTACGTGTCTCCCTACGCCGCTGATTTAGGATTCTTGCTCTATGCTTGCAGTCATGGGATTGTTTTATGTCACATGATGGTGTATGTTTTCATTCCACATAGTGGGAAGTGACGGAGACAGGATGTTTTGTCTTACTGTGTTCCATGATGTGGGACTATTGTCCTTTGTTTTTTCTCTTTGCTGTTTGATGAGAAAGAGGAAGGAGCTGAGTCAGAACGCGCTGAGTGTGTTATATGTAAATAAAGTAGTTTAGCCAAAATGCTGAGCTATTGAGTCTGTTATGTGAACTGCCAACACTCTGCAGGTTTCGTAAGCATGCTAATACCTCTTGGTATCAGTTGCTGTGATGTTTGGGCTGGAGAAAGCTTTTGAAGCTTCTGAACGACCGACCAGAAGGGGGAGAACATGCCAGTCAGGCATGTGTCTCTATCGGAGTCCTACACGTGAGTAGGACGATCCTAACATGGTTATGGGCCCAGGGATCAGGGCCACAGACCCAGTGCCAACAGAGGAAGGACCGGGGGCTTTTTTTCTCCTGGTTGGAGCCTCTCGGTACCGGTGTGAAGCAAGCCTTTTCAGAGACGGAAGAGAAAAAGCAACTGCATGGAGACTGTGAGTACAGCGAGAGCCTAAAAATGAAAGTAAAGACAGGCTGGACTGTTTTGTGCCGATGCCAGCAGCTCGCACACAGAAGAAGGCAAGAGTCCTTCGAAGTTCTTGCCAGGCACTAATCGGCTGGCAGAAGCAGCAGACCGCTTGATTTATAGTGGCCGTCTGATAAGGACTGAAAAGGTAGCTCCAGCTTGAACTAAGCTGCGGAATGGACCTTTTTGAAGGGGTAAAAGTCCCAGTCCCTGAGTTACATAGAGGGAATGCAAGCCTTTGCCAAGAATGCAGCCCTTGATTTATGTGCTACAAAGGGAGGACATTTCCCGATGCTTCTGATTCATTCCCTGAGAAGAGAAAGGGGGGTATGGGGAGCGGCAGAAAGTGAAAGCTGGAGTCGTGCCACGGCAAGGCTTTGCCAGGACAATAGCTGTATGTGAAGTATCAGCTATTGGGGAGGGAGTAAGTTCCCCGGTGCTGTGTAGCAGCAGACAAGGCAAAAAGCCTGAGAAGAATGTGGGAGTTGTTTTGCTCCTGAAACTGCAAAAGCAATTTGAGACACAGGCTTTGTCTGATGCCAGACAGTGTGTGTGTTCAGCAGGAATTAAAGCTGCGTCACACCATGGACACTTCAAGATGGCAGGGGGTGCTGAGCAGACTGCCAGAAGTTACACCCCGGGGAAAGCTGATACAGTATCCCAGACGACCGTGCAGGTTTGTGTTCCTGAAATCGAAAGCTCCACAGAAGGGAGGCGCACGAGGGGGGTGTTTCCTGTTCAGGGGGAGAAATCTCCAAAGCAGGAGGAGCAAGGGGAGTTGACTGCCACATCATCCCAACCATCACTGCAACCAGCAGGTGGCACTGCTGTGTTTGAAGCAGTGGAAAGTTTTTCCTGTGAGAAGTTTGGACAGAGTCCAAAAGCCAGCAAGGTTTGCAGCATTTCCCACAGGTAACAGGAAGCAAGGCCAGAGATGCAGGGCTGCAGTGCAGATATGGTGACCGGCTGTTCCAGTGCAGGATGTGTGCATGGGTCTTCCAGATTGCTGATGTCTGACACGAAGATGTGTTCAGGACAAAGCAAAAGGGGAAGGCGATATGGGTATCTCACAGAGGCACCCTATTGGTAATGGAGATTCTGATGTCTGGATTCAGAAGCAACAGAGCGATATGTCATGTGACAAAGACACATGAGAGCAGAAGCAGCAAAGCAGGCTGGGAAGTGCTGGGACTGCACAATCATTCGGGCCTACTATAGTTATTCAGGCCTAACTGCTAACTGTTGAGTCACTCTGACATGTGACTCATTTTCCTTATAAGTAGCAGCCATTTTCTCTCTGTGTTCTCAGTAAGATTTCAGTCAGAGTCAGTCTGCCTCAGTTGTGAGCAGAGTCAGTATGTAATCTCAGTCAAACTGTTTGGAACCATGTTGTTTATGAAGAAGTTTACTTTAAGTCAGTAGAGCTCTTATTCTTTCTCTGAAAAACTCTGCATTATTAATTTACGCTGCGTTACAGGTTATGGTGCCCAGTGTTTTATGGATGGTGAATTGCTAAAGCTGGAGAATCAGGGTGCTGTCGGTGAGGAGCATCTCTTGAAAGCATGAGGCAAGATTTATCGATGGCATATGTAACAACCCGTCTACAAGAGGAATCTGAAAAGCGCATGGAAAAGCTGAGTGAGAAGGCCAACTGGGGGAGTTTGAGTCGCCCTGCTAACCAGAGACCCAGATTCTCAGGAGGAGATGGGACTGAAGAACGCTCCACGGATCATGCCATGTTGGCGAAGAAATGCTTTTGGTATGGCAAGTTCGGACACATGAAGAAAGATTGCTGTGTGAAAATCCCAGGAAGAGCGAGCGATCCAAGTGAGACAGAAAAGCGGATGCATTTCATCTTGGCTGCCACAAGAAAAGAAAAGAATTTTTTTCCAGACAGCTACATTTTGGACTCTGGCTCTGCCAGAATCATAATGAACAGCCCTGACTGCTTTACAACACTCAGCAAATTGCCAAAAGACAAGGACAGCATTTGTCTTGCTGATGGGCAGCATTGCCCAATCTCAGGTATAGGTACGTGTTATTTGCCATGCCTAGATGCAGAATTGAGGGATGTATTGTTTGTTGAAGAACTAGAATTTTCTTTATTGTCAATTTCATGCCTTACAAATGTTGGTTTTGAATTTATTTTTGAGGGTGTTGAGTGTTTTATTAAGAAGCAGGGCAAGGTAATTGCTTCTACAAAAATGGTGGATGGCTTGTACTCTACAACATTCTCCGCCCAGTGATGCGGTCACAGAGAGGCCTAAAGCTGGAAAAAAATGATGTGTTAATAACTGAACAAGATAGGTGGGAACAGGTTCATGCCAATCCTAGTATTTTAATTCCTCTCTCAGTACAGCCACAGGAGCCTCTCAGGCAGCCAGCTGCTGAGGAAAGGCTAGAAAGTGGGGGAAATCCTTAGAGAGTATATATGAGGGAATAGAGGACCCTAAATGGTGGGAAATTATTAAAGCCAAGGGCTACTACATAGTCAATGACATGTATAGAGGAGGTTCCTTAAAGTCACTGCAGGAAGTAACAGAGAATATAGGTAACCAATACTGGCTAAAAATTGGAGGACTATACAACAAAATTTTCAAAGCCCAAGAGAAAGGAAATACGAACTTAGAAGAGCCAATAGAGGAACTATATAAACAAATGGAAAAAAACTAAACAAGGAATGATAGGCAAAATCTATAGGAGAATGATTTCAAATAGGAAACAGACAACCCTACTTGTTCAAACGTTATGGAGCAAGGAAGAACAAATTAGTGAATCAAAGATAGTAAGGATAATGAAGGAAATAAGCGAAATTAAAGTAAACAAATTCAGAGAACTCGAACTAATTTTTTTTCCCAAAAATGGTACAGAACTCCGGCCCAGCTAGCCAATATGGTACCAGGGCTCAACCCAAACTGCTGGCGCTGCGAACGGGCCAGGGGCTGGTTTTCCCATATGTACTGGGATTGCCCAGAGGCAAGGAGATTCTGGAATAAAATTCTTAAGATCATTAATGAAGTTTTTAAAGTGAAGTTATCTATAGACTTTAACCTTATGACAATGGGATTACTTGGAAATATAGCCATAGAGAAAGGGGACCAGTTTACATTCAAAGCCATTGATTCTAGCAGGAAAGGCAAGAATAGCGCTGGGGTGGAAGGATAGAAAAAAATGTACAGAAGAGGTCTGGTCTAACTATCTTTTTGATTTTATCCAATCGGATATCGTTGCAGTCACGACACAGGAAACATCATGGAAGGTCAAGGCTATGATGATCAAGACCAGATGGAAGCTCTAATTTCAATGGATAATAACAACCGGAAAAAAGACATTCCGTGGAAATTAATGACTCTGTGCCCGTGGCTGAGGTCTACTGTTTGAACCCTTGCAATGGACCATGGGTGGGGAGGGGGGTGGGAAGGAAAAAAGGGAAAAACTGTACGGGAAATTCAATACTTGACGGAGATTATACAATGAATGTAAAAATTATTGTACAATAATAATTAAATAATTAAAAAGAAAAAGAAAGTGGGGGGAAATTGCCCTCAGACACTGACACTTTGCAAAGTGCCACAAGCAGTGAATCAGAGGAACAACAAAATGATGAACTGGAGGAGCAACAAGAGAAGGAAAGCACATGGACTACCAAGGGTATTCCCCCTGATAAATTGACTTTTGGTGCAATAAAAGTGTGTCATGTTAATTATACAGAGCCACAGGACTTTGCTCAAGTTCTGAAACTACCTTCTGAGGAACAAACCCAGTGGTTTGATGCCATGAAAGAAGAGTTGGGATCATTCAAATAAAATTAGGTTTACACACTAGCCAAATTGCCACCAGGTGAAAAGTTAATTTCTAGCAGGTGGGTCTTTAAAAGGAAGACTCAGGTGTCTGGTGACACACGTTTTAAAGCTAGACTGGTAGCAAAAGGTTTTGCACAAAAGCCAGGAATTCACTATGATGAGCTTTTTGCGCCCACTGCCAAGGCAGAATCAGTGAGGCTTGTTTTGTCTGTTGCAGCTGGCAAGAAATTGGAAGTGAGTCAATATGATATTGTTGTTGTCGTTCAGTCGTGTCCGACTCTTCGTGACCCCATGGACCAGAGCATGCCAGGCACGCCTATCCTTCACTGCCTCTCGCAGTTTGGCCAAACTCATGTTAGTAGCTTCGAGAACACTGTCCCACCATCTCGTCCTCTGTCGTCCCCTTCTCCTTGTGCCCTCCATCTTTCCCAACATCAGGGTATTTTCTAGGGAGTCTTTTCTTCTCATGAGGTAGCCAAAGTACTGGAGCCTCAACTTCAGGATCTGTCCTTCTAGTGAGCACTCAGGGCTGATTTCTTTGAGAATGGATAGGTTTGATCTTCTTGCAGTCCATGGGACTCTCAAGAGTCTCCTCCAGCACCATAATTCAAAAGCATCAATTCTTCGTCGCTCAGCCTTCTTGATGGTCCAGCTCTCACTTCCGTACATTACTACTGGGAAAACCAAAGCTTTAACTATACGGACCTTTGTTGGCATGGTGATGTCTTTGCTTTTTAAGATGCTGTCTAGGTTTGTCATTGCTTTTCTCCCAAGAAGCAGGTGTCTTCTAATTTCATGACTGCTGTCACCATCTGCAGTGATCATGGAACCCAAGAAAGTGAAATCTCTCACTGCCTACATTTCTTCCCCTTCTATTTGCCAGGAGGTGATGGGACCAGTGGCCATGTTCTTAGTTTTTTTGATGTTGAGCTTCAGTCCATATTTTACGCTCTCCTCTTTCACCCTCATTAAAAGGTTCTTTAATTCCTCCTCACTTTCTGCCATCAAGGTAGTATCATCAGCATATCTGAGGTTGTTGATATTTTTTCCGGCAATCTTAATTCCGGTTTGGGATTCATCCAGTCCAGCCTTTCGCATGATGAATTCTGCATATAAGTTAAATAAGCAGGGAGACAATATACAGCCTTATCGTACTCCTTTCCCAATTTTGAACCAATCAGTTATTCCATATCCAGTTCTAAATGTAGCTTCTTGTCCCACATAGAGATTTCTCAGGAGACAAATGAGGTGATCCGGCACTCCCATTTCTTTAAGAACTTGCCATAGTTTGCTGTGGTCGACATAGTCAAATGCTTTTGCATAGTCAATGAAGCAGAAGTAAATGTTTTTCTGGAACTCTCCAGCTTTCTCCATAATCCAGCGCATGTTTGCAATTTGGTCTCTGGTTCCTCTGCCCCTTCAAAATCCAGCTTGCACTTCTGGGAGTTCTCGGTCCACATACTGCTTAAGCCTGCCTTGTAGAATTTTAAGCATAACCTTGCTAGCGTGTGAAATGAGTGCAATTGTGCGGTAGTTGGAGCATTCTTTGGCACTGGGATGTAGACTGATCTTCTCCAATCCTCTGGCCACTGCTGAGTTTTCCAAACTTGCTGGCATATTGAGTGTAGCACCTTAACAGCATCATCTTTTAGGATTTTAAATAGTTCAGCTGGAATATCATCACTTCCACTGGCCTTGTTGTTAGCAAGGCTTTCTAAGGCCCATTTGACTTCACTCTCCAGGATGTCTGGCTCAAGGTCAGCAACCACATTACCTGGGGCGTATGAGACCTCCATATCTTTCTGGTATAATTCCTCTGTGTATTCTTGCCACCTCTTCTTGATGTCTTCTGCTTCTGTTAGGTCCTTTCCACTTTTGTCCTTAATTGTGGTAATCTTTGTACGAAATGTTCCTTTCATATCTCCAATTTTCTTGAACAAATCTCTGGTTTTTCCCATTCTGTTATTTTCCTCTATTTTTTTGCATTGCTCGTTTAGAAAGGCCCTCTTGTCTCTCCTTGCTATTCTTTGGAAATCTGCATTCAATTTCCTGTATCTTTCACGATCTCCCTCGCATTTTGCTTGTCTTCTCTCCCCCGCTATTTGTAAGGCCTCATTGGACAGCCACTTTGCTTTCTTGCATTTCTTTTTCATTGGGATGGTTTTTGTTGCTGTCTCCTGTTGGGAATGTAATGTAACGTTGGGAAAATGCCCTGGGGTGCCCCTGCAGCCCCCATACTCTGAGCGTCCTCCGGTATGCGCAGCTCTGGAAAAGGCATTCCCCTTCTTCTCCAGTGTGCTTCAACGACATATATCAACTGATAAATGCACACTAATCTCCTGGCGTAACACAGCAAGAAGAGGTGGGTAGCCGTGTTGGTCTGCCATAGTTGAAACAAAATAGAAAATTCTTTCCAGTAGCACCTTAGAGACCAACTGAGTTTGCTCTTGGTATGAGCTTTCATGTGCATGCACACGAAAGCTCATACCAAGAACAAACTCAGTTGGTCTCTAAGGTGCTACTGGAAAGAATTTTCTGTTTTGTTACAGCAAGAAGAACGAGACATTGTAGAGCTAATCTACGTATTTATTTACACACTATGTACAGACAAAGGAATCATTGCGTCCTTTCTCTCCAGCTCTAAGAGAACAGACAGGGCAAAAGCAAAAGTACAGTGTACATTGCGGAAGAGATAAAACTGTCTTCCATTCTTACACTCTTCCCAGACAAGCATGTGAATTACACCAATCACATCTGCAGCAGTGGAGGCATGAAATACTAACATTGACAACCTAAACCTCAACAGGAAGTGATCTGACCATGACAAGAGACTGATGTCAATGTACCCCACCTTCAAATCACACTCTTCCTGCCCACTGGGGAAAACAAGGTCCAGAATGTGGCCTGCTATGTGCATTGGGCCAGTGACGTGTTGGGACAACCCCATGGTTGTCATGGCAGCCATGAAGTCCCAGAGCCAGCTGCTTTGGCATGGATGTTGAAGTCTTCCAGAACCAGCAGTCTGGGAGTCCTCAACATCGCCTCCGAGACCAGCTTTGTCAGCTCAGGCAGGGAGACTGCTGGGCAGTGAGGCAGGAGGTAAACAGCAGAATCCCTAATCTGTTCCGATTGTCCAACGCCAGGAACACACTCTAGATTCCTCCCAACTTGACAGAGAGCCTGGAGATAGAGAATCTCTATACAGTAGACCACAGCAATCCCCCCCCCCAACCTTCAATTCTGCTGCACTGAGTACCCAGGTGGGCACAGGTGGGTGAGACCAACTCCACCCTTTTCACCCACCCAGGTTTCAGTGATACATGCCAGATCAGCCTCCTCATCCATAATCAGATCATGGATGAGGGAGATTCTATTCTGGGCCAACCTGGCATTCAAAACCAGCAGTCACAGACCCGAGGGCTGGCTGATATGACAACCATAATTCTCTAGGTTGGAGGATGGGTTGGTACACAGTACAGTCACTAACTGCCTGTGCTGTGTGTCCCTTACCCGGTCTTAGGTGGTGTCTCCTGATCTCGATGTAATGGTTGTCCATGGAACTGGCACTTAGACATGTGCTTTGCCTCACCACTGAGAGCAGAGGGGAGGAAGAATGATATCATGAGAGCACCTGCACAACCTGGCATTGAGCCCTTTCTTTTTTTTCATATCATTTTTATTAGTTTTACAATAATACTTTCCATTGCAATATCTCCTCTTATATTATACATGTTGGCTTTTTAGGGCCCTGACTTCCTTCAAACCTTCCTTATGCTTTTCTATCTTTCATTCAAATTTCTGCATTTTCACTATTTAACCATTGTTTTAAAATCAAAAATGTTGAAACATCATACATTCTTATTCTTATCTGCAGTGGTTTTTGTACCTTTCCTTACAAAGCTTCTTGCAATCCTACCAACGTATTTGATTGAATACAATTGTCTTTTAAATAATTTACAAATTTGTTTTTTTTTTTATAAGATTTTTATTATTTTCAATTAAAACAAAAGAAAAACATAACATAAACACCAACATTAACACCATAAAAGCACACTACATAAACACAATCAAACAATAACAATAAAAAGAAAAAGAAACTTATACAAACCTTAAGCTAACACTAATCTTCATACTTTCCTTGTTTCTATCTTCTCTATTTAGGGGCTTCCCCCATTCCCTCCACTGTCTTCAAAATCATATATATCTTCTAGGTAGCTTTATATCTTGTTCAATTGACATTTGCCCATTTTAATATTCTTAACTTTACTTAATCAAATACCTAATTGACTATAAATCTTATCCTAGCATCATATCTTAACATATTTTTAGTAAATAAGTCATTCGCACAAAAAATTTCCTCTTAACAGTTTTATCTAACATAAACCTACTAAAGCCGATTCTATTTAATTCTGCTCAAATATTCAATTTAACTGATTTAACTAAATATTCTTTAAATTTTTTCCAATCCTGTGACACCATCTCCTCCCTCTGGTCCCGGATTCTGGCGGTCAGTTCTGCGAGTTCCATATACTCCATCATCTTCATCTGCCATTCTTCCACCGTTGGTATCTCTTCACCTTTCCATGTTCTTGCCAATAAGATTCTGGCTGCTGTTGTGGCATACATAAAAAACACTCTATCCTGACTGGGTATCTCTTCATTGGTTATGCTCAGAAGAAATGCCTCTGGTTTCTTACAAAAGGTAACTTTCATTACCTTCTTAAGCTCGTTATAAATCTTATCCCAGAAAGCATTTACCGCTGGGCACAACCACCACATATGAAAAAAGGTACCTTTCGCATGTTTACATTTCCAACATACATCTGACATTTTGGTATTCATCTTAGCTATCTTAACTGGTGTCAAATACCATCTATAAACCATTTTCATTATGTTTTCTCTTAAACTATGACAAGCAGTAAATTTGATACCTTTCTGCCACAATCTCTCCCAGTCATCCATCATAATATTATGTCCTACATCTTTCGCCCAATCTATCATTGGCGATTTAACCAGTTCATCTTTCGTATGCCACTCTAGCAAAAGATTATACATTTTGGAGAGGTTCTTAAAGTTCGATTCTATCAGTTCTGTTTCCAGTTTTGATTTTTCTACTTGAAAACCAACTTTTTTGTCCATTTTAAATGTTTCATACACCTGGTGATATTGCAGCCAATCGGGGACCTGACTTTTCACTTGGTCATAGCTTTTTAACTTAAATGAGTCCCCTTCCTGCTGCAATATGTCCATATATCTTAGCCAACTTGCAGACATGTTCGGTCTCTTATAGGCCTTGGCCTCCACTGGAGAAATCCATCTAGGAGTCTTTCTCTCCAAAAGGTCTTTATATCTAGTCCAGACCTGATACAAGGATTTTCTAACTATATGAGTCTTAAAAGTTCTGTGAATTTTAACCTTGTCATACCAAAGGTATGCATGCCAACCAAACATATTATCGTGTCCTTCCAAGTCCAACACATCCACATTCTCTAATTTGAACCAGTCCTTTAACCAGCAAAAGGCCGCTGCTTCAAAATAAAGTCTTAAATCCGGCAGGGCAAAGCCTCCTCTCTCTTTAGAGTCTGTTAGGATCTTAAACTTGATTCTAGGCTTTTTGCCCTGCCATATAAACTTCGATAGGTCCTTTTGCCATTTCTTAAAGCAATCCAGTTTATCCAGAATTGGTATGGCTTGGAATAAGAACAGCATCCTTGGTAGGACATTCATTTTAACCACTGCTATTCTTCCCATTAACGACAGTTTAAGTCTTGTCCAAATTTCCATATCTTTTTTTATCTCCGTCCACAGTTTTTCATAGTTGTCCTTGTACAGGTTCAAATTCTTAGTTGTGAGATTGATACCTAGGTATTTTACAGTTTTAACAAAATTGAGGCCTGTGGCTTCTTGTATTCTTTGAGTCTGTTCTGCACTCAAATTTTTACCTAAAACTTTGGTTTTCTGCTTATTTAATTTGAAGCCAGCTACAAGTCCAAATTGTTCAATTAATTCCAAGGCTCTGGGGACACTGCTTTCCTAAATAATTTACAAATTTGGTCCAGTCCTTGATGAACCTTTGGTTTGATGAACCGTCAGTTTACATTTAGACTATTTATTTTAGCACAGTAAATAAAGTTTACACTTGGGAATTCAAATGGCACACTGTACACTGCCATCAAGGTAGGGATGTTATACATAAAAAAGCTAGGTTTTGAACACTGCATTACATAATTATATTTTTCTTGCCCAGACTACTTACAAATTCTAGGTCATTAAGTTTCTAACATCCATAAAAACATAGCTTTCTTACTAAAATGCAAGAATTAAAAAAGTAGTGTCTAAACAAGACAAACAAAACAAACTGGAATGAAAATTTACAAGTCACATCTAAAATCGGGTTTTTTTGTTTGGGCCTTCATATTCTTCTCTCCCTCTCCCATAAGCTGCTGGAGTTCCAGGCCCCATTCCTCTAGGGCCCTCTCCCTCTCCCATAAGCTGCTGGAGTTCCAGGCCCCATTCCTCTAGGGCCCTGGCCACCTACAGGCCCTGCACCTCCCTGCCCAAATTGCTCTGGGCGCATATCGCTTCCCATCATGGAGCCACTCATAGATGCTTGTCCAACTCCAGGACTGGTTTCATGGATGTCAGGGAACTGTCCCCGGCTCAGCACAGGGTGGTGCAAGGGCTTTCAGGATGCTACAGAGAGCCTCAGCAACACCTGAGAAGCAGCACTTCCTCTTCCAGCGGGAGCAGCAGCGATGCCTCAAGTGGGGAAGGGGAGGCGCTTCAGGGAACTGGCAGCCAAGGCTCTGGGGATTTTAGAGAGACCTCACACCCTGCTGGCGCAGAGGGAGGCACGCCACTTCCATCCCCCCAATTGCGCAGAGGGGTGCCACGTAGGGAAAGAAGGAGGGGATTTTGTATCCCTAGACTCTTATGCTGGGGGAGAAACCAGAAAGGAGCAGTCCCGGATTCTGCTGATGGATGAGACAGACGTGATTTGTTAGCTCTGCACTGTAAATAGTTTTGCACAATAAAACCATTAAAAAGAAGCTACGGAGTTCGGCTGGTCACTCATGAGCAATTAACTGAGGTCCTTACAGCAATCCAGGAGTCTATGAAGTTGTTCATGAGGGAATTCCTGTGCTTGGGGAAGCGCCACGATGAGTAAGCCAGGGTCGGAGCAGGGAGCGTCCGGCAGGGGAGCATCGGGTGGTGGCCAACAAGGCGAAGCAGCTCAGCAAATAGCTGCGCTGACACAGAGGGCACAGGAATTGGAAGCTCACGCAGAGATGCTCACCGCAAGGCTGGAAGAACACAGGATGCGTGATCAGGAAGGGCGGACAGCACCCCTCGGAAGAAGGCTAGCTACGCTGGTGACCAAATTTGGCGGGAACCCTTTAGAGTATCTGTGGTTTAAGACTGAGATTAAGTACGCTCTGGACTTACAGAAGTATGACTTTACTCATGATCGGGAGTGTGTAGCCTTTGTGGTAGCTCACCTGGAGGCGGGAGCCAGGGAGTGGGCGCGCCCTTTGATTGCAGCGGGCAACAACGCGCTGCAGGACTTAGCCAAGTTTTTTGAAGCAATGGATGCAATGTTTACGAGCGAGGTGCAAGGGGACATCATGCAACAGGAGCTGCTGAGCCTCAAACAGGGGTCTCTGACGGTGCGCTCTTATTGGTCGCGGTTCACGATGCTGATTCATAAATTGGGATGGGATTTGTTGTCAGAGCCTGTGCAAGCGCTATTCAAAAATGGCTTGAACCCCAAGGTGAAAGACGAGCTGCCGCATGGTCCGAGGATGACCTTGCGAAGGCAGCTTTGGCAATAGGCATTCGACAGGAAGCGCGCTTTCGAGAGAGGAGAGCTTTCAAGGGGGAGCGTTTCCAAGGCAACCGCATTCCAGAGCAAGTAGTTGGCTCAACGCCCAGAATACCAGCACCCGAACCGATGGAAATTAGGGGGGGCACCCGCGCAGGACTTTCAAAATGCGGCAGCTCCCAAGAAAGTGGAGGGAAAAATCTGGAAAAGCACCAAGAACTGTTTCCTGTGCAACCAGCTGGACCATTTCGTCAAGGCTTGTCCACAACACAAGAGCTGGCAAGGCATGACCAGCACAGCCGTCCAGGAAGTGGCGGAGGAGGTCAAGGTGCAGGGAAATGAAGGGGCCTGGCTGCAGAAGGAGGGGGCAAGCAGGCAGGCAGGCCAGTAGAGGTGCCCCGGCCAGCTGCCCCCAAGGCAAATATAGTAGTCACGGTGGTGCTAGAGCTCCCTAATGGTTACCCTGTGGAAGTGCAGGGCTTGGTGGACTCAGGAGCAAGTGCAAACTTTTTCAGTAAGGACTTTGCCTTGGAGCACCAACTGCACTTGATTCCTTTGGACTTTCCCCTGCAAGTGACCATGATCGATGGGAGGAAGTTGCTGGGGGGGGGGGAGATTACGCATCAAACCCCTCCCATGCGCATGAGCATATCGGGACATTCTGAGATGATTGCTTTCAATGTAACCACGCTGGCAGGACCCCCACTCATACTGGGCATGAGTTGGCTGAATCAACATGACCCGGTGGTGTCCTGGCATCAAAGGTCGCTCACTTTCAGATCTGCCCATTGTGTGGAGCACTGTCTGGGGGCAGGGCAGGCTGTAAGACGGGGAGCAACGGCAGCTGGGGTCCATTTGCAGGTCCAGACGCAGGTGCCTGCTGCTTACGCAGATTTCGCAGAGTTGTTCAGTGAAAGGGAGGTGGACAAATTGCCACCGCACTGGCTGTATGACTGTCAGATCAACTTGATACCGGGGGCCAAGTTACCCACGGGCAAGTTGTACTCCGTGTCGGATCAGGAGATGCAGGACCTTAAGGAATTTATTGACAAGAACCTCCAGAGGGGGTTCATACGTGAGTCAAAGGCAGTGGGGGGAAGTCCCCTGTTCCTCGTGGATAAAAAACACAAAACAGCGCCGCCTGGTTGTGGATTATAGAATCGTCAATTCCCTGACGGAACCTATCAGCTTTCCCATGCCACGCATCGACGATTTATTGACGAGGGTGAGGAAGGGCAAAATCTTCACCAAACTGACTTCCGGCTGGCGACGCCATAGCGGGTGGTCGGGGCTGCTTCGGCTGCGAGGCGCCCGATCCATCCCGGGGGTTAGGAGCCGCGCTACCGCAGCGCGCGGCTCCGGTTGGGGTGCGGGAAGAGCGTCCCGCACCCTGGGCTCCCCGGCTGTGCCCGCGGAGGCTCCGAACCCTTCCCCTACCCCCCTGTAAAGGGGGAGTGGGGGTGAAGGGACAACGGAGCCGGGCTTACGGGGATATGCCCCAACCGGGATGCAAATGCGGCGGCAAAGCCCGCGGTGAGCGTCCAAGTTCTACCTGTGAAGAATGGAGCTAAAGGAACCCGGTGGTCGTGAGTAAATAATCTTGGCAGAAATCGTGTTTTTGGAACGATCCGGGGGGAAGGAGAAAGGCAGCCTGCCTCCCTCCCTTCGAGCCTAAGAAATTAACCAACTTGAGGGATTGCTGCCACAGAACTGGTTATAAAGTATCTAAAATCGATACATGAGACTGGCAAACTTTTTTCTTGGGAAGCTAACTAGTGGAAAATATCTCTATTTAAAGTTGCGGTGTTTGCGCTCCAGCTTAGGAAAATGGCGACGAACAAAGAGACAGGAGAAGAAATATGATACCCACTTCCTCCTCCTCTGCCAGTATGCTGGGTTTCGTCCTTGAACTGGTATTGAACTCTGGACTAACAGATGAACAAAGGCTCACTGCCTTGAAGGTGGAACTAATTTACAGAAAAGTTAAAGTCTTGTGTGGGGGTCTGAAATGGAACCAACTGCCCACAGAGGAGGCTAACAAACTTTTGACACTTTGGAAGGAAATCTTGTCAAAGAGCTGAGAGGATGGATGGAAAGATGGGAAGAAATGAATGAGCTACTTCGGAGAAGAAATTCGCTTGTTGGGGGTGGCAGCCCCAAGGCGATGTCAAGATTTGCTATATCCAGTCCCCGAGGTGTGAGCTCGGGGGCCAGGGACAGAGAATTAAGGTATTTACAAGAAGAAAAGGAATGTTACAAAGAACCGGAGAAGCTGAGAGAGGGAGAGTTGGATACCTCGGAGCTCGTGGCAAGGAGAGTGTTGGACTGTGCCTGGATCTGTGGACGTTGGGAGAGGGAAGTTGCATGGAAGTTCAGTGCTGATGCCATCAGGAGAAGAAGAATGGACAGAGGGGGTGTGGGGTGAAGTACTAAGTAAAATCTAAAGCAATCTGTTATGGTATTTTGAAATCGGAGGGTGAACACTGTCAACAATAGTTTGTTTTATTATTTGTTTGAATATGAAAAGAGATATTTCAAGTTTTTATGTTATTAGCAGCAGTTCAAAGGATAGAAGAGATAGATTTGATGAGGATGATTTGTGAGGATCTATGAGGATGTAGTATAAATGAAGTCATTTTAAGTGGTTTAAGTTTACAGATTAAGACGATTAAGACTAAGATGAAGATTAAGATGAATGTGTTACTCTATATATATAATTAAGTTTAATTTTTTTTAAATGAAGAGGTTAAGAGGTTAAGAAGTAGATTATGGATACAAACTCGAAGGTGAAAAGGCAGGGGAAGTCAACTGTCAAGATTGGAAAAAGAAATTTTTTTTTTGCAGATGTTTAATTAAGAAGAAAAATCATGGCAATCTTTGTATAAGATGTGTAATTGTATTTGTTCTGTTTGTGTATAAATGTAGGTGTGGTTAAGGTTGTATGTTGTTATAAGTAAAAATGTCAATAAATTCTTATAAAAAAAAAACAAAATCTTCACCAAACTGGACCTGCGAGGTGCTTACAACCTGATTCGGGTCCGCGAGGGGGACGAGTGAAAGACGACCATGTTCACGCCACTGGGTGCATTCAAATATCTCGTTATGCCTTTCGGATTACAAGCGGGGAGTCCTTGTTTCCAGGCCTTCATGCACCACGTGTTGGGACCCCTACTGTATCGGAACTGCGTCTGCTTCCTGGACGACATATTGATCTATTCTGAGAAGGAGGAGGAGCATGTGAAACACATCAGGGAGGTGCTGGAGAAGCTAAGGGAGCACCAGTTGTATGTCAAGCTGGAGAAATGTCAGTTCCATGCCAAGGAAGTGGACTTCCTTGGGTATAGCTTGACAGATAAGGGGCTCGCCATGGACCAGGAGAAGGTGAAGGTGGTGCTGGAATGGAGGAGCCCCAAGACGAAGAAAGATGTGCAGAGGTTCTTGTGTTTCAGCAATTTCTATCGCAAGTTCATCAAAAACTTCTCGCAGGTAACAGCACCAATAACGGACTGCTTAAGTGGTAAGAAGTTTCAGTGGACACAGGAGGCGCAGGTGGCATTTGAGAACTTGAAGAAGGTTTTTGCATCAGAGGAACAGCTGATACACGTGGACCCGTGCTCCCTGATACGAGTAGAGACGGACGCATCGGACTGAGCCATCGGGGTGGCGTTATTGCAGCAGAACTCCGAAAAGGAATGGAGACCTTGTGCTTTCTTCTCTAGGAAGCTCAACAAGTAAGAAAGAAACTATATGGTGTGGGACAAGGAGCTTCTTGCCATTTACGCAGCCTTCAAACAGTGGAGGCACTTTCTGGTGGGGGGCGCGCCAGCAAATCCAGGTGTGCACCGATCACAAGAACCTGGAATACTGGCGCACTGCGAGGGTTCTCAATCAGAGGCAAATCAGGTGGGCGGAGTTTTTTGTGGGGTTTCATTTTCAGATTCAATACGTTCCAGGTGAGCAGAATATGAGAGCAGATGCGCTATCCCGCAAGCCGGAATATCTGGAGGAGGAGAGGGTGCCCGAGACCAGGCATGTGTTCTCGCAGGACCAGTGGGCTTGCGGAGGGACTATGGCAGTTGGAGCAGACCTGCTCAGACTTACCGGGGAAGATGACTTTGCTTGAGAGAAATTCAAGGACATCCAGGATGGCAAGGGAGGGGAGGCTGGTTTTGTGGGAAAGGGTGGGTTGTTGTTCCACAAGGGGGCGCTCTATATTCCGGGGGAGGAGTTGCGGGCCCAAGTCCTCTGGCAACTGTACGACAATCCCACGGCCGGCCATTTCGGACAACACAAGACCATGCAGCTGGTGACAAGGGACTTTTGGTGGCCCAGGGTTCGAGAAGACGTCAGGAAATATGTACAGGGGTGTGAGATGTGTCAAAGAGCGAAGAGGGATAGGATAGCACCAGTGGGGTTGTTGGAACCTTTGCCCACCCCGGGGAGGCCTTGGGAGGTGGTCTCTATAGATTTCATGACCGATCTGCCGAAGGCGCAAGGGAAAACAGCCGTGTTGGTAGTAGTGGACTTATTTACCAAAATGTGTCATTTCGTGGCTTGTCCATGAGCGGTCTTGGCTGAAGAGACGGCCAAACTATTTCTGGATCATGTGTTCAGGCTGCATGGACTGCCATTGAAGGTTATCTCTGATCGTGGGAGGCAGTTCACCTCACGCTTTTGGCGCAAGCTCATGAGTTTGTTGCAGGTGGAGGTGAGTCTGTCCACGGCCAGACATCTGCAAACCAATGGACAGGCAGAAAGGGCCAATTCGGTTTTGCAGCAGTACTTGCGCTGCTACGTCAACCAGAGGCAAAATGATTGGGTTGACAAATTAGTGCTGGCGGAATTTGCTTACAATAATGCAGAACACGTAACTACCGGGATGAGTCCCTTTAAGGCCAATTACGGGTTGCACCCCAGAACTTTCCCAGGGCGGGAGGAGGAGATACTGAGCATACCCGCGGCAGAGGAAATGGCAGGGAAAATGGCAAGGATACACCAGCAACTCAGGGACACCCTGGAAAGGGCCAAGGAGGTGTATAAGAGGGGAGCAGGTCGAGTTGGGGAGGTCATCAAGGTGGGGGATAAGGTGTGGTTATCATCACAGGGGTTACCACTCAGGGGAAGATGCAACAAATTGGAGCACAGGAAATTGGGACCCTTCGAGGTTTTGCAGCAGGTGAACCCAGTGGTGTTCAAACTCAAGCTGCCGGACACCATGAGAATACACCGAGTGTTTCATAGGTCTCTGTTGTCCATATACAGAGGGGGGAGTCGCTTTCATAGGGAAGAGCAGGAGGAACATCGGCCGCCTAGGGTGGTAGAAGGGGAGTTCCACAATGAGGCAACAGAGATTCTGGATGTCAGGTGGCGTGGAGGGGAACTGGAGTATTTGGTAGCTTGGGAGGGGGAGCCAGCCTCTGAAAATGTGTGGGTGCCAGCAAGCACTATCACTGAGCAGTATTTGGTGGAGGAGTTTCACACACTGTTTCCACACAAGCCCAAACCTCTCAGCAGGGCGTGGGAGGGGTTGTTTGATACCGCCGATGAGGATGAAGCAGATTTTTTGGGTTTCTGGTCCCAGGATGAGTTGGAGGAAGACTCTGAGGAGGAGGTTGACTGGTCGTTTTCTGAACTTTCTCCGGTGCCGGAGGGCCAGGGGGATTGGGAGGCCATGTTTGATTCCACGAACGATGAGGAGAGGGACTTCATGGGCTTCCCACCATCTCCACTTGACCCCAGGGATTGGGAAGAGGGTTTTGATCCCACGCAGGGAGCAGAGGCTTCCTTTAGGTGGAGCACAGCTTACCCGCAAGGCCTGGGTCCTCAGGGGAGGAGGGGGGCTTTGAGGGGGGTGGATGTCAGGGAACTGTCCCCGGCTCGGCGCAGGGTGGTGCAAGGGCTTTCAGGATGCTACAGAGAGCCTCAGCAACACCTGAGAAGCAGCACTTCCTCTTCCAGCGGGAGCAGCAGCAATGCCTCAAGTGGGGAAGGGGAAGAGGTTCAGGGAACTGGCAGCGAAGGCTCTGGGGATTTTAGAGAGACCTCACACTCTGCTGGCGCAGAGGGAGGCACGCCACTTCTGTCCCCCCAATTGCACAGAGGGGTGCCACGTAGGGAAAGAAGGAGGGGGTTTCATATCCCTAGACTCTTATGCTGGGGGAGAAACTGGAAAGAGGCACTCCTGGATTCTGCTGATGGATGAGACAGATGTGATTTGTTAGCTCTGCACTGTAAATAGTTTTGCACAATAAAACCATTAAAAAGAAGCTACGGAGTTCGGCTGGTCACTCATGAGCAATTAACTGAGGACCTTACAATAGCCAAGGCCAGTACCACCTCCTAAAGGTGGGAATTTCTGAGCAGCTGTACCATAAGGATCCCCCATGTTCATTGTGCTGGTACCTCCCATTCTCATGTCCCTGTCCCTAGGGTCCATGTAACCCATTCTACTGTAACTTTCTCCTCTCTGTCTTGTCATTTGTTCTTCCATCTCACGTTGGCGGATCATCATCTCTTCTTCCCGACTATGGCACTCTTCTTCCTGTCTCAGCTGGATTTCTTTGCGTTTTTGCATCTCTTGATCGTGAAGTTCTTCCATACGCCTCAGTTCTTCTTGTCGCCTCATGAGATCTTGGCGCAAAAGATTTGCCTGATGCTCATAGTATGCACCTTCCATTTCACTTTCCAGTTTGTCCTTGGCATCTTTCATGTTTTTCTCCACCTGATCTCTTTGTTGTTTCTCCATTTCATCCAAAGACTCCCATCGCTGAGAGTATTCATATTCGAAACTTCCAGGCTGTGCAAACCGTGGAGGAGTCTCTCCTTTAGATACACTGGATTTTTCTCAGCCAGCTTTTCTGGAAGACCATCTTCATCATCCAACTATTCAAGGGGCTCCACAATAACAGGTCTTGGAGTAGTAGTCAAAAGAAAGACACTTTCAGAGCAACGTTCAAATGCTTTCTGAGCTGCTGGCTTAGATGCAAATTCAACAATGCCCTTTCTTGTTGATCTGCCACGATCATCTACAATCGCAATAGCTCTTTCGATTGGGCCAAACTGAGAAAATGCTTCCTCCAGCAATTTATTGGATACATATGGGCAAAGATTGTGCACAGAAAGAGCAGCAGCGTGGGTGGCAAAACGCACACGAAGCTGCCGTCCTCTCATGGGAGTATCATCAAGTTCAGCCTTTGCAATTTCAGCCAGAGCTCGAGATTCCAGTTTAATAAAGCCAAAGCCTTTTCCTTTGTTGATAAAGACTTCACCAGGTACACCATATATAGAAAATAACCTCTTAAATTCCTCCTCCTTTATATCAGCAGGCAAGTTCCCAACAAAGAGACGACAGCGCTGTGTGTAGGTCTTCTCTCCAGGCCCTCTCAGAAGCGACAAATTGGCTTTAAAGCCCTCAGCATCAGACATTTTCTCCTTGCTGGCCCCCAGCTGTTGCTGCTGCTACTGAGAGTGCTGGTGCTGTTGCTGCAAAGGGTGCTGGTGCTGGTGTTGATGCTGGCCTTGTCCTCCACGCCTCTAGCCACCACCACGGTGCTGTCTGGGCCCTCCGCCCTTGAGGCATCCTCGTTGGGGGCCTCCCAGCCCGTCCTTTAAGCCACTTTGCCCTCCGTTGCCTCCAGAGGACTTTGGCTGGGTAGGCCCCCCTGGACCAGACTTTGGCTGGGTGGCGCCGACTGCTGCTGAGACAGTGGCTGATCCCCACCTCGGCCGCTGCTCTGGAGCCCCGCGAAGGCAGCAGGGGCGGAAGCCAAGTTCGGAGTGGGGGCGGAGGAAGAGACTGGAGGTGCTTGGCCGACCTGGTTCTGGATGGGCCCCACAGAAGGTGACAAGGGTGCTGGGCTGGAGGAAACGGAGATGGATGCCACGGAGGAAGGAGGAGTGGAGGCCGAGCTGGGTGGCTTGGCAGGCTCCGGCTTTGGGGGGCCTCCAAGACCACCACCAATGTGGTGGTGGCCCCCGCGGGATTAGCCCATCCCGCCTGCCATGCTGGGCAGCGGCGAACAGAAGTCATGGTTCCCTGTGAGGCTGCCTCGGCCTCCACCACCCCTGCACTGGTGGAAGCCGCCTCCGGAAACGGTCTCTCAACATGGCAAAAATGGTGGCAGTTGGGGTGGTATCATACAGCAACACGACTCTTTTCTCCTCCTCGGAGTCCAACCAAGATCAAAATGGCGACAGGCGCTGAGGTAAAAACGGCCAGATTCTTTCTGTCATTTTGGCCAGTTCCACATACTCCATTAGCTTCAGTTGCCACTCTTCCTTTGTCAGTAATTCCTCTTGTTTCCACTTCTGTGCTAATAAAATTCTTGCTGCCATTGTTGCGTATAGGAAAAGCTTAATATCTTGTCTGTTAATTTCTGTACCTAAAATTCCCAGTAGAAATGCTTCTGGTTTTTTTAACATATGTATATTTCAACATTTTCTTAATCTCATTATATATCATATCCCAGAAGCCTTTCACTTTCTTACATTCCCACCACATATGATAAAAGGTACCTTCTTTTTCTTTACATTTCCAACATTTGTTATTTACCTTATAAAGTTTGGCTAGTTTCACCGGTGTATTATTGCTAGATTGTGAAAGAGAGTGCTCCACAATCTGTAGTGTTTACCAGGGTCCGGCAGTGTGTCACAGCAGAGCACTTAACTCTGTACTCTCCACAAATATACCATCTATATATCATTTTCATCACATTTTCTCTTAAAGCATTACACGCTGTAAATTTTATTCCATAATTTTTCCCAATCTTCTAACTGTATACTATAACCAAAATCTTTAGCCCAATGAATCATTACCGACTTTACCTCTTCTTCCTTCAAATGCACAAATTATCTTCTCATCTGTCCTCCCAGTTGAACGACATGGCCCAGGGAGAGAGAGAAAAATAGGGGAAGTGAACACCTGGCTTCGCAAATGGTGCCAGGAGGAATGGTTTGGATTCTTAGATCACGGTCTGAAGTTTCTTGAAGATGGACTTCTGGCAAGTGATGGGCTGCACCTCACAAGGGTTGGGAGGAATGTTTTCGCCAACAATCTCAAAAACCTTATCAGGAGGGCTTTAAACTGAGTTATGTGGGGGAGGGAGACAGTGGTCCTGAAGGTAGGAGTCTATCAAGTGCTGAATATGATCATCCAAATGTCAAGGACCAAATGGAGCAAACAGCACGCAGACCTAGTGGTGGGAAGAAAAAATCCTTAAATAAGAGACATGGGGAAATGCTCAATGGTCTTCAGTGTCTGTATACTAATGCACAGAGCATGGGAAATAAACAAGATGAACTTGAGCTCTTGGTACAGCAAACTAAATACGACATAATAGGCATCACTGAAACCTGGTGGGATGAGTCTCATGATTGGAATGTAGTAATAGAGGGATACAATCTATTTAAGAGAAATAGACCAAACAGGAAAGGAGGAGGAGTGGCGTTATATGTAAGGGATGTGTATACCTGTGAAGAGATCCAGGATTTAAAACTTCAAAGCCAAACTAAGAGTATTTGGGTCAAAATTAAGGGAGAGAAAAATAACAGTGATCTCATTGTCGGAGTTTACTACAGATCCCCAAGCCAAACTGAGGACACAGATGATGCTTTCCTGGAACAGATGACCAAGTACTCAAAAGGAAGTGAGATAGTAGTAATGGGGGATTTCAACTATCCTGATATTTGTTGGATGTCAAACTCAGCCAAGAGCACAAGGTCAAACAGATTCCTCACTGGCCTTGCAGACAATTTCATTGTCCAGAAAGTGGGAGAAGCAACAAGAGGATCAGCCATTTTAGATCTGGTCTTAGCCAATAGTGATGACTTGGTAAGTGGGGTAGAAGTGGCAGGATCATTAGGTGGGAGTGATCATGCTCTTCTGGAGTTTATTATACAGCGGAAAGGAGCAACCAAGCATACTAAGACTCAAATTCTAGACTTCAGGAAAGCCGACTTCAGAAAATTTAGGGAAACGCTGGATGTGATCCCATGGTCAGTAATACTAAAAGGGAAGGGAGTCCATGATGGATGGGAGTTTGTTAAAAGGGAGATATTAAAAGCACAACTTCAAGCAGTACCAATGAGACGAAAACATGGAAGGTGCCTAAAGAAGCCAGGGTGGCTATCTAAAGAACTTTTAACTGATTTAACATTTAAAAGGGATATGTACAAAAAATGGGAAAAGGGGGAAAGCACCAGAGAGGAATTCAAACAAATAGCCAGCACGTGTAGAGACAAAGTCAGAAAAGCTAAAGCACAGAATGAACTCAGGCTTGCTAGAGAGGTTAAAAGCAATAAAAAGGGCTTTTATGGGTATGTCTGTAGCAAAAGGAAGAACAAGGAAACAGTGGGGTCACTTAGAGGAGAAGATGGTGAAATGCAAACAGGAGACAGAGAAAGGGCAGAACTCCTCAATGCCTTCTTTGCCTCACTCTTCTCCAAAAAAGAAAACAATGCCCAACCTGAAGAATATGGAGCAGATGATTCAGCAGGGGAAACACAGCCCAGAATAAGTAAGGAGGTAGTACAATAATACTTGGCTAGTTTAGAGATGTATTCAAGTCTCCAGGGCAGAGAACTGGCAGAAATCTTTGAGAATTCCTGGAGAACAGGCGAAGTGCCAGCAGACTGGAGGAGGGCAAATGTTGTCCCTATTTTCAAAAAGGGGGAAAGAGAAGACCCAAACAATTACCGCCCAGTCAGCCTGACATAAATACCAGGAAAGATTCTAGAGCAGATCATTAAGCAAACGGTCTGTGAGCACCTAGAAAGGAATGTTGTGATCACTAAAAGTCATTATGGGTTTCTGAAAAATAAGTCATGTCAGACCAATCTGATCTCATTTTTTGACAGAATTACAAGCCTGGTAGATGAAGGGAACGCTGTGGATGTAGCCTATATTGATTTTAGCAAGGCCTTTGACAAGGTGCCCCATGATATTCTTGTAAAGAAGCTGGTAAAATGCGGACTAGACAATGCTACCATTCAGTGGATTTGTAACTGGCTGGCTGACCGAACCCAAAGGGTGCTCATGAATGGCTCCTCTTCATCCTGGAGAGAAGTGACTAGTGGGGTGCCACAGGGTTCTGTCTTGGGCCCAGTCTTATTCAACATCTTTATCAATGATTTGGATGATGGGCTTGAGGGCATCCTGATCAAGTTTCCAGATGACACCAAATTGGGAGGGGTGGCTAATACCCCAGAGGACAGGATCACACTTCAAAATGACCTTAACAGATTGGAGAACTGGGCCAAAGCAAACAAGATGAATTTTAACATGGATAAATGTAAAGTACTACACTTGGGCAAAAAAAATGAAAGGCACAAATACAGGATGGGTGACACCTGACTTGAGAGCAGTACATGTGAAAAGGATCTAGGAGTCTTGGTTGACCATCAACTTGACATAAATCAACAGTGTGATGCAGCAGCTAAAAAAGCCAATGCAATTCTGGGCTGCATCAATAGGAGTATAGCATCTAGATCAAGGGAAGTAATAGTACCACTGTATTCCGCTCTGGTCAGACCTCACCTGGAATACTGTGTCCAGTTCTGGGCACCACAGTTCAAGAAGGATACTGACAAGCTGGAACGTGTCCAGAGGAGGGCAACCAAAATGGTCAAAGGCCTGGAAACGATGCCTTATGAGGAACGACTTAGGGAGCTGGGTATGTTTAGCCTGGAGAAGCGAAGGTTAAGGGGTGATATGATAGCCATGTTCAAATATATAAAAGGATGTCATATAGAGGAGGGAGAAAGGTTGTTTTCTGCTGCTCCAGAGAAGTGGACACGGAGCAATGGATTCAAACTACAAGAAAGAAGATTTCACCTAAACATTAGGAAGAACTTCCTGACAGTAAGAGCTGTTTGACAGTGGAATTTGCTGCCAAGGAGTGTGGTGGAGTCTCCTTCTTTGGAGGTCTTTAAGCGGAGGCTTGACAGCCATCTGTCAGGAATGCTTTGATGGTGTTTCCTGCTTGGCAGGGGGTTGGACTGGATGGCCCTTGTGGTCTCTTCCAACTCTAGTATTCTATGATTCTATGTCCATTCTAGGAATGTTGTATTTGACTGCTATATGTTTCACATTCCACAGATATGACCCTCTTGTTCCCTTCCAACTCTACAAGAGCCCTTGTGGACTCTTCCAACTCTATGATTCTATGAAATGCCATTCCAACAAGATTTTATACATTTTTGACAATATTTTATACTTATAATTCAATATTTCAATTTCAAATTTTGATTTGATATTTCCAAATCCATTTTTCTTCAGATCATCCTTAAACATCTCATTAATTTGGTAGTAATGCAGCCAATCACTAACAAATCCTTTCACCTCTTCGTATGGTTTTAATTTCCATTTGTTACCATCATTTTTGAGTAACATTTCATATGTTACCCAGTTTTTGCTCATATTTATTTTCTTAACACACATAGCTTCTAAAGGTGATAACCACCAAGGTGTTATCCTTTCTAATAGGTTTTTATACCTATCCCATACTTCATAGAGAGACTTTCGGAATATGTGGTTTCCAAATCCTTAGTGTACCTTCGTTTTATCATACCATAAATACGCGTGCCACCCAAATCTATTAACATGACCTTCTAAATCTAATAAATCTGTTTTTTCCAGTAACATCCATTCCTTTAACCAACAGAGGCAGGCTGCTTCATAATACAACTTCAAGTATGGCAGGGCAAAACCACCTCTTCCTTTACAATCTGTTAACAATTTAAATTTGATTCTCGGTTTCTTCCCCTGCCAGATATATCTTGAAATTATTTTTTGCCAATCTTTGAATATACCTACCCGGTTGATTATTGGAATTGATTGAAACAAAAACAACATCTTTGGTAGCCCATTCATTTTAATTACAGATATCCTTCCCAGGAGTGATAGTTTCATTCTTCCCCACACTTCCAGGTCTCTCCTTATTTTATTCCATACCAATGTATAATTGTCTTGAAACAAGTTTATATTCTTTGAGGTTAATCAAATTCCCAAATATTTAATTGTTTAACCACTTGTATGCTAGTTGGTTGTTGCATCTTATCTACCACTAACATTTTTGTCTTTTTTCTATTTAATTTAAAACCTGCTACTTGTCCAAATTCTTCAATTTCCTCTAATGCTTTCTTAGCACTGACTAACGGTTCTTCTGTTGTTAATACCAAGTCATCGGCAAAGGCTTTAACTTTATGTTCCTTTATTCCGACTGCAATTCCTTTAGCTTCTGTTTTCCTTATCGTCACCAGGAGGACTTCGAGTACCGATATGAATAGTAGTGGAGACAGTGGACACCCTTGTCTTGTACCTTTGCTAATTTCAATATTTTCATTTAAAACATTATTCACTATAAGTTTCGCCTTTTGATCAGAGTATATCGCTTTTATACTTCTTATAAACCATTGTCCTAAGTCCATTAACTCCAATTTTTTATCATAAATTCCCAAAATATGTTATCAAAGGCTTTTTCTGCATCCATAAAAATCAATGCTGCTTGCTTTTCATTCCTGGCCGTCAGATATTCAATAATATTTGCAACATTTCTTATATTGTCCTTCATCTGTCTGCCTGGAAGAAAGCCTGCTTGGTCTTCATGAATTACTTCATTTAGAATATTCTTCAACCTATTTGCAAGGATACTAGCACATATTTTATAATCATTGTTTAATAATGAAATTGGCCTATAATTTTTAACTTGTAGAAGATCTGAGTCTGGTTTAGGTTTTAATGTGATATATGCCTTTTTCCATGTCTCCATGTTCTCCTTTTCTTAATATATTATTCATTACTTCTTTCAAAGGTACAAGTAGGGTGTAACTCAGTTTTTTGTAGTATTTTGCAGTAAATCCATCCGGTCCTGGTGCCTTCCCACTTTTTAAATTTTTAATTGCTTTCAGAATTTCTTCTCCTATTGGTTCATTCAGTTGGTCTTTCTTCTCTGTACCTCTCTCTCTTTTTAAATATTCTTCAGTTTTTCCTGTGTTTTCCTTTCCAGCTTTTTTATACAACTGTCTAAAATTTACAAAACCTTTTCTTATCTCTTTCGGGTTTTCTATTTCTCTTTCTTCAATTTTAATTTTGTTAAAACAAAATAAAAAATAAAAATCCTTTTTAAAAAAATCATATTTATTGATTTTCCAATATATATCTCCAATTACCAATCAAATTAAAATCCAAATTAATTATACAATTCCCAATTAAAACAATTCCAATTATACCATTTTTTAAATAATTTTTGTACTTCCCATGTCTCGGACTCCGGAGCGATTTTAACATCTCTTTCAGTTGCATTCACAGTCCAATACTTTCACAGCCTCTGATATATGCCAGCAAGCAGACACGATTATAATAAATATTGTCTCTGTATGGATAAAGTCACTCTCATTCCAAATGCCACATTGATTTAATATTTCTATTTTTTTCTTCTCTCTCAATTTTCTCTTTATGCTATTCTGTTGTATAAAAAACCTCTCATCACTGCCTTACTCGCATCCCATATTATACTTTTTTTGTTTCTTGATTTCTATTAATTACAAAATAGTCAGAGTCTTCTTGGCTTTCTCTTCTATCTCTTGGGATCATCAAGCAAATTTTCATTTAGTCTCCATCGAAAAGTTTTGTCTTCTATTCCCTTTATTTCACATATTATTCAATTATGATCTGACAATGTCTTTGGTTGAATCTCTATTTTAGTGACTCTGGGTGCTAATTCACTGGAAATCAAAACAGTCGGCATTAAGCCCTTTCAGTGCCTATAAAGACATTGGCCTAAGGAGATGAGTTTAGTCCCAGAAGATGCACTGAAGAGCTGAGGAACCAGAGGGAAAGGAACAGAATAATCGTCTTTTACCACCTGGGTATGTGACCCGCCTACTAGCCTGAAGTGTAGGAGCAGTCTCTTAGCGGTTGGCAGGACATGCCATTGTGGGAGGGCTGGGCAACAGAGCTCCATCCTGCCAGGGAGGAGGAAGAGAAGGAAGAAGAGGAGGTGGGCTTTTAAAATTGTATTATCATTGTCACCATTGTAGTTATTATGATTGTTATTCCATGCCGAGCCCACTCCCTGGCTGCCATCGCGCTCCTCAAAGAAGAAGAAACAGAAGAAGAGGCTGTCTTGTACATGGCGGTGGGAGCAGCTGCTGTTGCTGCAAGACCCTGTGAGTGGGCTGCTCCTCCCGCCCCAAACCCTACCAGATCCACGGGGTGGTCGCCGGTCAGGGTTCCATGCCCGCGCGGCTGTCTGTGGAGACACAGCGCTGCCCACGCGGGTCACACGACTCTCCTGCCAGGCATTCCCGGGCCTTCCGTCCACTCCACGAGGTGGGCCGTCTTCCCCTGATTCTCCTCCTTGGGCCTTGTTCTCTCCAGCGGCAGCGCAGCGATCAGGGGGCGGTTGGGTCGTTCATTCGTTGGATGGTTCGGTCGGGGGTACGTTCGAGAGGGCTCCATCTCGCCTGTTGGTGCGGCCACTGTCCGTCCGACAGCTCCCTCCATCCCCCCACCCCGTTCCATCCAACTGTGACCTTAGATCAGATGTGGCAACCCGCAGAATTTAAGCATATTAGTCAGGGAAGAAAAAGAAACTAACCAGGATTCCCTCAGTAACTGCAAGTGAACAGGGAAGAGTCCAGCGCTGAATCCCCGCCCTGCGGTGGCAGAGGTGCAGCAAGGCGGGTGCGGTGGGTGTGGCCCGCCCCGGTTGCCATCCCTGAGGGGGGTGACATTGCTGCGCTCATGCCTGGTGTCGCACCCCCGGGAGGTTGCAGTGCCTGGCCACGCACCCCTGCACCCCCAGGAGGCTCACGGTGGGCGGCTGCGCACCCCCGCACCCCCAGGAGGCTCGCCTCGCCCCCCATGACATTCGCCCCGCCCCTGGGATGCTAGCCCCACCCCCTGGTGCATGCCACTCTGTCTCTGCATGGTGGGGCACAGGAAATGTGGCATACAGAAGACCCACTCCCCGGAGCCGCTCCGATGGGGGGCACAAGTTCTTCTGATCGAGGCACAGCCTGTGAACAGTGTGAGGCCAGTAGAGGCCACCAGCACACCAGCACACTCGGGTTGCTCGGAAATGCAGCCCAAAGCAGGTGGTAAACTCCATCTAAGGCTAAATACAGGCTCGGGACTGATAGTCAACAAGTACCATAAGGGAAAGTTGGAAATAACTTTGAAGAGAGAGTTCAAGAGGGTGTGAAACCATTGAGAGGTAAATGGGTGGGGTTCGCGCAGTCCGCCCGGAGGATTCAACCTGGCCGGGCCGGCCAGCCAGCTTGGGCCGGCAGATCCCCTCCCTCCCCGAGCCCCCTCTCAGGGAGGGGGGCTCTGGAAGAGTGCTACCTCTCGCCCCTGGCGCACCACATGTTTGTGGGGAACTTGGTGCTAAATCATTCATAGATGACCTGTTTCATATGTAGCAGACCAGCTCCTTTGCTGCGATCTATTGAAAGTCATCCCTCGACACAAGCTTTTGTCTGGCTGGCTGGTGAGCCAGCGGGCACCGGTTGCGTCCATCCCTCCACCCTCCGGTCCTGCGTGTGTGGGCCCTGGGCTGCCAGTGGAGGTGTTCCTTGTGCAAGGATGTCCCTGGCCATCGTTGTCGGGCCTCGGTCCAGGTAGACCAGCAGAGCCAGGGCCTGCGTAAAGGGTGAAAGACAGGCCTCCCGCCTGCAGCCTGCAGCATGCCCTGCCCCTCTATATGGCTAGACTGGGCTGGCCGCCCCCCTTTGGTGTCCATGGGTAGACTGGGAGTCATTCTGGGGTGTGGAATGAGTGAACTCATGGAGTGAGTGAGGTGGGCGGGCTTGGGCTCCCTTCCTGCAGGTAAACTGGGCCGACTCGCGCAACATGGTTCCTTCCCGGCTGGCCAGCAGGTAGACTGGGTGGGCGTTGAGGCCCTTGGTTCCCCGCGATGTTCCTCTGGTTCACACACTCCTAACTGGAGGATGGGTGCCAGGAACGATCTATCGCTGCCCAATTGCATGGGTAGAATGGCACGACTGGGGATTCGTGAAACCTCCTGCCGGAGAGAAATTGCTGCTGGCTGCCGGCAGGGACTTCCAAGATGCTGCTGTACCAGGGCACCGGCTGCCAAGCGACGACACACTGTCACGAGATCAGGTCAGCATGCACACGGAGATTTCTGGTGACAGGGCTTTCAGGATCCTCGGAAGAACAGCAAACGACCCAACCGCACTCCCCGGTGAGTGTGGACCCATGGCGCGTTGCTGGCGCAGTGTCCAACACAGTTCCTTTCGAGAAGTGGCGAGCAGCCTCGTCCGATCCCACCGGCCTTTGGTTCTCTGCCGGGAGAGGAGCAGCGAGGTGGGGGAGCAGCTGGCGGCGGGCTGCAACCCTGGTTCTGGGACCTGAGAACCCTCGAGTCGCCCCTGTGCTCCTGTGGCCGCGGCAGTGTTTCCCAGGGACTCACGGGTGTGAGGGTGGGGACTGCCCTGCGGTGGGACATGTTGGATTTCTATTCCTCTCACTGTGCAGATATGTAGGATTGTCTGTGTTATGCATTCCAGCACCGATTGTTGGAATCACGGGAGCGGATGCTTACTATACTGTTTCCTTTTGTTTTTGCTTTCACTTCTGACTTCTCTCCGAGGAAGACGAGAGAGAGGAGACAAAATAAAATCAAATATCTTGATTACGGTCAAAGAACAGAAAACAGATAATAACAATCCATAATCAGATATAGCATTAAAGGTTGAATTGTATAACAAAAGTACAATCCAATTCATAGAATTGATACTTACTTTTAGACTTAAAATTAAGATTAAATTTTAAAATTTTTAGATTAATGGATCTTTACCACCTATTAACATTCCTTCTAAAGGTAAGGCTCAAGTCTCAGTCACTGTTCTTTGCTGACCTCACTATTCGTCTTACTCTTGTCGCAATATAGCAAAATTTTGCAACAATCCTAGTGGTCTCCAAATCTTTTATCTGCTAGGAGGTGTCTGGTGTAAGCTTCCTCAGAGTGGCCGGGCAATTTCCCCAGCAACAGTTCTATCAGTTCTTTCCTTGAGTCACGATACAATGGGCAGTATAAAAGAACGTGCCCTATGGCTTCTATGAGAGGAGACATGTTTTCTTTTGTTCTGCCTTATGCTTAATAAAGTAGCTTTAGTGCTTAAAACCTCAGCCTAGCTCTGACTGTGTTTATCTCTTCTGGACTCTGAATATGTGCTCAGTGTCTCCAAGACAAGGGTCATTATAAATCGTTGGGGAAGGTGGTTTGGAACTCCCTAGAGCTGCACGCTGCATGATGATGGGAGAGACAGGCTGGAAACGTTCCTGTCATTTGCCTGGGGGTCGTCCTCGCCCCTGGCCGACCCGACAGGATGGATTCCACGTTTTGTCACTTGCCAACTGGCCCCAATGGTCACGTCGGAGAGGGCCCTCCGTGGGCCGGCCTGCCAACTGACGTTCAGGCGGAGCAGATGCCTCCACGTCCCCGCAGCTGTCCAGCATTCCATTGCCCTCCGTAGTAACCCTTTCCAGACGCTATGCCCGCCCCGAGGAGTCGCCACGTCTCGCTCCATCCAGGTGTGGGCGAGCCGTGCTGACAGCTCCCCACGCCTGCCACCACCCGACGTTGGGGTGGGGTTCAGGGGCCTGCTGAGCCAGAGATGATTGCGCAGCTGCTGAGTGCCTGCTGTCCCCTTAGCATCCGCGTCCTCCCGGCGCCTGCTCATCTCCGCAGGTGCATCCTTCTCTTGTTCCCCTGGCTGCGTGCTGCCTCCACAGCAAAGCCAGCCTCCACAGCAGAGGCAGCCTCCCGTCTAGCATGTCACGGGCCTCCATGGCCATTCCCCATGTGGGGAGCCAGGGTGGCTCTGCGCTCGCTCGCGCGCCCATCCGCCTGCAGGGTTGCGGCCCTGGGGCGCAGCCCAGCAACACCGACCATGATGATGACCCACTCATCAGTTGCTTTCAGCTACCTCGTTGATCCTGCCAGTAGCATATGCTTGTCTCAAAGATTAATCCATGCATGTCTAAGTGCACACTGGCGTTACGGTGAAACTGTGAATGGCTCATTAAATTAGTTATGGTTCCTTTGGTCGCTCCTACTGTTCCTTGGATAACTGTGTGGCAAAGAAGAGTCAGTGATGGCTGAACCTAGGGTGGGGTCAAGTTTCCAAGATCATCTCTTCACACTTATGATTTTGATAGATGACACTCAAACTTCAGAGGCGGCTGCAGATGCCAAAGGAACTGTGAGCCTCTGTCAAATGGGATCAAGTGGAAATCAAAAGGAGATGCCCTCTCAGAGCCCCCTTGAACACGCATGGAGAGGGAGAGGAGGCAGTGATGTGCAGGGGAGATATCACTCATGGATATTGATAGGAAGGAGCAGCCAGAGATCAGCTGCAATGGAGGAAGGCGGCAGCATTGGAGAAACAGCAATAGAAAGAAATGCCTTTTTCAGCCTTCTTAGAATCATAGAATTGTAGAGTTGGAAGGGACTCCAAGGGTCATCTAGTCCAACCCCTCCCATAACAGAGGCAAAGTGGGACCTTCCAGACAGGGGCTTCCAATCACAAATTCACAAGTGAGTCATTGGCAAAAGGGCTCTGTAAAACAAGCAAGCAAAAACATCCTGTCAGAATTTCCCCAGAGAATGATTAGAATGTTAAATTTCCCCAGAGAATTGATGAGAATGTTAAAATGGCGGCAGAAATGACTGGGAAGTTAAACGAATTGGTGGTGAAAAATCTTGAAATAGCAAAGTCAGTACAAGAGTTAAAAGGGAAAACAATAAGTTTAGAAGAGGGCGTAAGGAAACTACAGAAGGAGAATAGAGCAAAAAAGGGGAGAAATAGACAAAGTTAAGAAAGCGATAACAGATATGAAAGAGACTCATGAGGCAGTTCTGGATGCAATTTCGATGATCAAAATGCATAGAAGAGAAAAGACATTGAGGTTCCGATCTATCCCGGAGGAAGCAGATGAAACAACAGAGGTGAAAATAGCAAAAGAATTAGCTAAATGGATTGGTATTGAGGAGTCGGAAATGAGAAGTAAGATTGAGAGAGCTTTTAGAGTTAGATCTAGAATAGCTAGAGAGAATAACTGGCCTGGGGATTGCCAGGTTACATTTGTGAACATGGAAATAAGGGATCAAATCTTACAGAAAAAAGAAACTTAGAATACAAGAGACAGATATAATTGTACATAAGATTGTCCCATCCAGACTTTTGAGGAAAAGAGACAAATATAAACCCCTGGTGGAGGCCTTGAGTAGGAAATCAATTGTGCACAGATGGGAGTTCCCGGAATGAATTTTCTTTTTCTTTAAGGGATAGAGGAGAAGATTCACCACGTGGGCAGAAGCCGACAAATTTTGGAGAATTTATAGAGATGAGCTAGGAAGGAAGAAACCAAGATAAAATACAAAACCGTGTATAACATTGGATAGAAATGTATTAATATGGAACTAAACTGACAATATCATCATACAAAAAGCATTCATAGATATTTCCTCAGAGGCAAAGCCTATATATGCTTTAAAACATCAAAGTGCAATATACAAAGTGCAATATACAAAGTGAAATATAATGTTAAAGATGGTTATGCAAAAGTCTATAAGACGCATGGGTCCATCCTCCCAATGTTGGAGAAGGTTACACAAAGTCACTCAAACATGTGGGTATGTCCTCCCGAACTAAACTGACAATATCATCATACAAAAAGCATTCATAGATATTTCCTCAGAGGCAAAAGGAAGGAAGAAACAGCTGGAGGGAGGGACGGACGATTCTAAAAAATCACCAGAGGAGGACGAGCTGTAATTTCTTGAAATATTGAAACTATTCCTGTTTGACATTAATAAAGGAAAAAAAGGGGGGGGAGTTGAACGATTGTGAAATAAAGTAAATAAATGGACCTAAAGATTATTACTTGGAATATAAACGGTTTAAATGAAAAAAAGAAAAGAAACAAGGTGGAACACATACTTAGTAAACAGAGATTAGACCTGATTTGTTTGCAAGAAACACATGTCACAAAACAACATGCTAGAATTCTATCTAACAAAAAATTGGGAATAGACTTTGTGTCCTCTGATAAATCCAAATAGAATGGAGTGGTAATATATGCAAAGCCATATCTGGAACCAAAACTGATATATAAAGATTCACAAGGGAGGGTTGTCGTGATAGAAATATTAGTCCAAGGGGAGAGAATCAAGGTCATTGGCTTCTATGCACCAAATGAAAAAAAAGAGTGAATTTTATCAAAAGTTAGGGAAAGAGTTGGGGGAGTGTATTGGTGAAAAAATCATACTATTAGGAGATCAAAATGGAGTAGTAAATTCTGATTTGGACAGATCTAAGAAGACCAGACCGCCAAAAGAAAGCAAATAAAATTACCAATATCTTTCTTTCAATTAATAGATCTTTTAAATGTAGAAGACACGTGCAGAATCCAGAACCCGTTAAAAAGAGATTATACTTACTTTTCATACCCAAATAATTTGGCAGGAAGAATTGATGCTATTTGGCTAACAAAAGATTTGACAGTAAAAATTGGCAAATCCGAAATCCAACCTAAGACTTTATCTGACCATAATGCGGTACAAATAACATTAAATTGGGGGAAAAGAAAAGGGATAAGATGGAAGCTAAATGAATCATTAATGAAGGACGATAAATATGAGATAAAGCTAAAAAGACTCTAAAGGAATTTTTTGAATTAAATTTAAACAAAGGTACCGATCCAAAAATTGTCTGGGACACCAGTAAAGCAGTCCTTAGAGGATTTTTCATTCAACAAAGTTCAATCCCAAAAAAGCAAAAGGAAAAGAAGCAAGAAGTGGTAGAGAAGATTAAGAAAAGGTAACTGGATCTCTATGCGGAACCTACAAACACAGAGATTAAGAGAGATATAAACATTCCGCAATCCCAATATAAAATGTTGCTAAACGAAGAAATGGAGTGGAAATTAAGATCTTTGAAACAAAAAACTTTTGAACAGGCTAATAAAGTGGGAAAAATATTAGCTTGGCAATTAAAGAAGAGAGAGACAGAAAGGTTTATAAATAGAGTGGAATATGAGGGGGAAACAATAGTTAACCCTAGAAAAATTGAAAAACGATTGTCCAATTTTAAAGTGAACTGTATAGAGAAGGGAAAAAATCATAGAATCATAGAGTTGGAAGAGACCAGTCCAACCCCCTGCCAAGCAGGAAACACCATCAAAGCATTCCTGACAGATGGCTGTCAAGTCTCTGCTTAAAGACCTCCAAAGAAGGAGACTCCACCACACTCCTTGGTAGCAAAAGAGACAACACAAGAGATAAATGACTATTTGAAACAGAACTGCCTTCCGAAAATCACCAAAGAACAAAGAGCTGCGTTAAATGCGCCTATCGCAATGTATGAAATTCAAAAAGCCATCAAGGAAGTTAAGACAGGAAAGGCACCAAGACCGGATGGTCTACCAGCGATATATTATAAAAGATTCGAGGACATATTAGTTGATCCACTAAAAAATATCATGAATAACATTATGATAGATGGCACAATGCCTGACTCCTGGAAAGGCAGCCTGATTGCTCTGATCCCAAAACAAGGATCAGATCATCAAAATATTAGTAATTAAAGACCAATTGCACTCTTGAATAACGATTACAAACTTTATGCAAGTATACTGGCTGAAAGATCTAAAAGGGTTTTACAGACGATAATACATAACAATCAAGTGGGTTTTTTACCTGGGAGGCACATACAAAGTAACACAAGAAACATAATCAATTTAATAGAATATCTTAATATAAAAACAGAGAAGAAGGCAGCCTTTATGCCCGTGGACGCAGAAAAAGCCTTCGATAGAGTATCGTGGAAATTTATGAAAGGAGTCTTACACCACATGGAATTTGGAGAGCAATATATAAAGGGAATTGAAGCGATATACTCAAAACAAACAGCAAAAATTATTATAAATGGAAACATATCTCAAGAGTGCCAGATTAGCAAAGGAGTTAGGCAAGGATGCCCGCTGTCCCCTCTAATTTTTATACTAACTTTGGAGATGCTGTGTAAACAAATTTGTGAACATAAAGACATAAGGGGAATAAAATTGGGAGAGAGAAGTTATAAATTGCGGGCCTTTGCGGATGATCTTATTATAACTACAGAACAACCGGGGGGAAAGCATAAGCAAGGCCCTAGAAATAATATACAAGTTTGGTGAAGTTTCTGGATTTAGACTGAATTTCGATAAGACTAAATTGTTAGTTAAAAATTTAACATTGGCCGAAAAAGAAGAACTTGAAAAAACAACGCAAATTAAAATCTATCCAAAAATTAAGTACCTAGGACTATGGATAACATCAAAAAATATCAATTTATATAATGATAACTACTCCAAATGCTAGAATGAGATCAAAAAACAACTAGAGATTTGGAATAGATTAAATCTATCATTTTTAGGCCGCATTTCGGTAATCAAAATGAATGTTCTGCCGAAGCTGCTTTTTCTGTTTCAAACATTGCCAATTATAGAAAAGACTAGTGATATTGATAAGTGGCAAAAAGAAATTTCAAAATTTGTATGGAGCGGTAAAAGACCTAGAGTGAAGCACAAGATATTAATTGATACTGTAGATAGAGGTGGGTATGGTCTTCCGGATTTGAAGCTTTATTACGAAGCCTCTTGTTTACTCTGGCTGAAGGAATGGTTAAAAATTACCTTTTCAGCAGGTTAGATTATTTCCAAATTAATGAAGTCTATAAGCAAGACAAACAGGTGGCCTTCGAAACAGAGCCCTCTAGATTTGAAAAGGAATTGATAAATAGTAAAACTAAGTTAATTTCTGGATGAATTTCATCACAATTATAACGACTAAAGGCTTGACATCTCTCGCTTTGCATGCCATGAGTCTATTTCATATGTTAGTTTCACCTTTTAAGTTGAATTCCTGAAATAAATGTACTTTTCCACGGTATTCTAATTTTTTGAGTATCACCTGTATGTATGGTTTTTATTTATTTCTTTTTTCTTTTTCTTTTTCCAAGATACAAATAATAAGACATAGACAAGATAATGTGGGGTGTTAAATTTTATTTAGTAACATTATATAATGACAGTTGGATTATGATTTTTTTTCAAACAAAATGAATCAATAAAAATTAAATAAATAAATAAAAAATAATTTCCCCAGAAAATATCATTCTGGTGGCAGCGGTGGTGGCGGTGAGGGAGAATACGGGCTGTGATTTTTATGCTAGCAATGCCCTGTGGGCACTGCAAAAACCTGACATGCACAAGGAACCTGCATCTCATAATAAAACACCCTCACCTGGAAGTCTCCTATGGTGCTTCTCCATAATGCCAGTTGCAGGAGGGGGGGGGGGGGCTTCTGCTGGGCTCCGTCTTGCTTGAGAGGCATCTGGGTGGGCCCTGTGAGAAGGAGACCAAACAGCTGGAGTTGGGGGGCCCCCTTGGGCCTGGTCCAGCTGCTCTTCGGATGCTCTTGACAGTCTCAGGAGGACAGATGTGGAGCTGGGCCATGCCGTCATTTTCAGGCAATGGTGAAAGGAAGTGCCATATCCTAGTGCCGCCCTCAAAGGCAGAGATGCCAGCGGAGGTGCTCTTGCACTGAGCATTTTCTGTCTTTTTTGTATATAATTTTTACTAAATTTTCTGTTTTACAATTTAAAATACTCATTTTTACATCCTTAAAATAACAATGACTTCCCTTCTTCTCTTTCCACGGTTCATTTTGCATGTCATAAATCCCTGCATAAGAAATTATACCATTCAGTATTCCATTATTACATCCATCATAACTTATTTACACTGTTGAATTTATCTTAATGCTGCCAGTGTTTTCAGCTGTACACAGTTATTTCCCATATATTCAATAAACATTTTCCAATCTTCTCTAAACATATTTTCTTCTTGCTCTCTTATTCTATATTGTTATGGGAATGAAGAAGGAGGAGAAACACCACATGAGATAAAAGAATATTTAGGCCAAGACAAACTGCCAAAAATCTCAAAAGAACAAAATAAAATTTTAAATGATCAAATTACATCTTTTGAAGACCAACAGGCAATTAAGAAATCCAAACTAGGGAAAACACTGGGTCCTGACGGACTTCCGGCAATTTATTATAAGAAATTAGAAGAGGTAATATATTGGAGAATGGTAATATGCCAGAATCCTGGAAGGGAAGTTTTATTACACTAATTCCAAAACAGGGAACAGACCAGCTGTCTATAGCCAACTATAGGCCTATTTCGTTATTAAATAACGATTATAAGCTCTACACTTATATCCTAGCCGAAAGAATGAAAAAAGTCCTACAAACAATAATCCATAAAGATCAGGCTGGCTTTCTCCCCGGCCGCCTTATGCAGAGTAACATTAGGAATATTATTAATATTTTGGAATATTTGGAGTTGCGAATCGATAAACCATAAATTTTAATGGCAGTCGATGTGGAGAAAGCGTTTGATAACGTTTCCTGGAAATTCATGATGGCCTTGTTGCGACATATGGAGTTTGGTGAATCACTTTGTAAAGGAATTCAAGCTATTTATACCAAACAGAGGGCAAAAATTATAGTAAACGGGAATATATCAGAAGAGTGCGAAATTAATAAGGGTACTAGACAGGGGTGCCCACTTTCCCTGCTTCCATCTTGGTTATGGAAGTGTTGAATAGAATAATTAGAGATGAAAAGAATATTAAGGGCATAACCTTGGGGAGCAATACCTACAAATTATGGGCATTCGTGGATGACCTCATTATTATATCTGAAAACCATAAAGAGAGTTTAATGAAAATATTGGAAATAATTGATAAGTTTGGAAAGGTCGTGGGATTTAAGCTGAACATAAAAAAACTAAATTCATGGCCAAAAATCTCACCTGAGAAGAAAAAGAAGAAATTGAAAAAGTAACAAAGCTTAAAATATGTCAAAAGATCAAATACCTGGGAATTTGGATATCCAATAAAAATATAAATCTCTATGAAGATAATTACACCAAAGCATGGGCTGAGATTAAAAAGAACATGGTAAACTGGAGTAAATTGAGAATATCCTTTTGGGGGCACGTTTCAGCGGTGAAACTAAATATTTTGCCTAAAATGCTGTTTCTGTTTCAATCTATCCCCGTTATAGGGAAAACAAATTGTATCGAAAACTGGCAGAAGGAAATATCTAAATTTATCTGGTCCAAGATAGACCAAGAATTAAACATACACTTCTTATAGATCGTAGAGAAAGAGGGGGTTTTGGGCTGCCTGATTTAAAATTATACTATGAAGCAGCGTGCTTCTCCTGGATAAAGAAGTGGTGCCAGCTTAAAAATAATGACCTCTTGGATTTAGAAGGGCATGACAACCGTTTGAGTTGGCATGCATATCTAAACTACGACAAAGCAAGAGTGCATAAAGGCTTTACTGATCATATAATCAGAAATGCATTGTTCAAGGTCTGGGAAAGACACAGAGCGCTATTGGAACCAAAAACACCCAAGTGGATTTCCCCAGTAGAAGCAAAGGCTGTAAATAGGAGAAATAGGAAAGGAAGCTGGCCAATATATAATTTATGACTGGTAGAGGAAGATAATCAATTAAGGCTTAGGAAATATGAAGAGGTTAAAGATCAACTTTCAGGCTGGCTTGATTACCACCAACTACATGAAACCTTCAAACAAGATAAGAAAAAAGGATTCCCTAATGAACCTTCTAAATTTGAAACAGAAATATTAAATAATAACAAGATAATATCTAGAATGTACCAAATCCGCCTTGAGTGGAAAGTAAAGGAGGAGGAGGTTAAGGAATTCATGATTAAATGGGCACAAGACATCGGCCACCCTATAATGCTAAGTGAGTGGGAAAAACTTTGGAAATCTGCAATGAAGTTTACAGCATGTTATAATATTAAAGAAAATATACTTAAGATGCAGTATAGATGGTACCTGACTCCATCAAAGCTTTCCAAAATGTATAAAAATATTGCTAATAACTGTTGCCGATGTGGGGAAAGCAATGGAGACATGTACCACATGTGGTGTTCGTGCAAAAAGATAAGAGAATTCTGGAACCTTGTATATGAGGAACTTAAAAAGCTTTTCGGGTTAAATTTCCTTAAAAAGCCAGAAGCTTTCCTTCTAAGTATTATAGGTAAAGATATTCCGGGGAAAGTAAGAGATATATTTCTATATGCCACAGCAGCAGCACGAACCCTGACAGCAATGAACTGGAAGGGGGAAAATATCCCAACGATAAAGGACTGGCAAAATAAGCTACAGGAATATGCAGAAATGGATCAGTTAACGAATATCTTAAGAGGAAATACGAGACAAGCTTTTGTGTTAAAATGGGAAAAATACAGAAAATATCTACAAGGCAATACCAATTGTATAAAGTCTATGGTGGCCTTTGAGTGACCCTGGAGTTTCAAAATTTGAAGGCAACAAGTCAAGATTAAGCTCTGTTCCAAGAATGTATTAGAAAGGTTATAAAGGAGAAGCTAACAATGTTGAGTACATTCGCAAGTAGAAAAGAATTGTTCATTAGGGAATGATAGGAAGTCTAAATATTTGTCTGTTTGTTTTGGTATTTGGTTGAGTAGAGGTGGTCTTTTCTGTTTTGTTTTGTTTTGTTTTGTTTTTGTTTGTTTTTGTTTTTTGTGGTTTTATTTTTGTGAGAGTGAGTGCTTTTAGGGTTAAAAGCTTTGCTGTGCGTCCTGCAATCACAGAAGCACGTTGCACAACTTTCGGGAACTGTGTCTCTGTGTAATGTGATATTTGTAACGGACTACGCAGTTATTCAGTCCTCTTCCGGCTCGAGCCAGGATGGGAGTGTTTTCTCCTGGCTGGCAGCCCTTAAACTTTAAAGTCAATAAATCTTGTTAATTAGCATGGACTCGCTTTGATTTATTGAGAAGAGATAAACACAGATGCTAGCCTTCGCTTCATCGCTGATAAAAAAAGCCACTCTGCTGATGATAGGAAAAAAGGACGTTTTGCAGAAACGCAGCTTGAAGAGTACTGGGCTGTTGGAATGTGACGCAGTATGAAGAACACTGTGGCTACGCAGTAACTTTTAAACATTGCGTGGCTCTGAGCATACTGCTTTGTTAACTTGAGAGTTAACTACTGTCAGGGAGGTTCCCCCCCCCCCCGGAACGACAGGAAAGTTTTAGAACGTATAGAGAAGTTTCTCCTCTTCTCAGTAGCAGTGATACTGGCTCGAATTCCTCGAATTCCAGCGAGGGTGAAGGAAGGGGGGAAAAACCGAGAGCACAGATTCACAGCGGCAGCTTAGAGCTGAGAACTGGGGCAGAGGTCAAAGTCTTTCCTTGGCTGACAGGAGAAGGGGAGGGGGACGAAGGAGCTGGAAATTTCCCAGGATGCTTTGCTGGAAGGGGAATAGGAGGAGCCCAGTGCGGGCATCTGATTTGAAATGAACAGACGTGTTTTAGCTTGGCTCTTGTAAATAGCTTGCTCAATAAATTAGCTTAGTTCTTTTGAAGCTGCCTGCCTCCGGAGCGTTCTTTCTCATGAGCATCAATCAAGCCTTGCCTGACAACTACGAACAATTTTATCTTTGGTTTTTTTGAGAAGTTGCTGAAACATAAAACATAGATACACAAATTGTACTTTTATACCTGTTTTAAAATTGTTAATTGGTATTTTATGTTTGCTGTTTGCTGTTAAGTTTTGCAATAAAGTGAAAGTATATATATATATGTATATATATATATAGTTACGGGAATGATGGGGGTGGGGATGACGACAACACATCTTTAAAGTTCTTAAATGTTACAAATATTATGCCTGAATGTATCCTTTTGACTTCACAGCTCAAGGAAGAAATCTAGCTTTAAAAATCATATAAAATCAACTCCTTTGCCAGTTTCATCCATTCCAACGCTATTTTGCCCTTGGAAAAAGGACTCTTTTCCCTGCCACCTCCCCAAGCGTGAAGACATGTATACACACCTCCTACCCCAGGAAATGCCCAGAGGTGACAATTGCTGGGCTCATTGTTAGCCAAGCGAAGCCAAATCTCATCACCTGACTTGCTCCAGGCTCCTTACATGCAAAGCAAGTTCTATTGTACTTAGGTTGGATAGCCCTTCAATCAAGGGACTCTCCTCTGCAAAATAAGACACACACACAAGGCCAGATATGTTATATTATTGGGGTTCAACTGAGAGCAGAGAGGACCCAGAGGAAATGTCAGAGGCTGCTCATCATTCTGTTCCGGCCTCTGGGCCTCCTGGTACCATCCGTGGCTGGGCTTGATGACCTGGGTAAGGCTTGGCACCCCGGGAGGATGGGGGGGACCAGACCCCCCTCCAGAGACAGACCCCCTTTCCCAGGACAGGAGGAGAGCAGAGCCTCCAGAAGGGAAACACTTTTAAATAGCTGAATGTTTCAGATACTTGTTCTTAACAGTTACTACCAATAATTTTATTGTTTAATTCATTTTGTAAACCTCTTTGAGGTTGTTGTTGTTGTTGTTTGTTTACAATCAAGCAGTGTATAATTTTTATGAAATAAATAAACTCAAAAATAGAGGCCCAGTCCTAGGCTTTTGAATTTAAATAGGGACAAATGTAAGGTTCTACACTTAGGCAGAAATAACCAGCTGCACCAATATAAGATGGGGAATACCTGGCCAGTAATGCATGTGAAAAGGATCTAGTGGTCTTAGTGCACCACAAACTTAACATCAGTCTACAGTATAATAATAATAATAATAATAATAATAATAATAATAATAATAATAATAATAATAATAATAATAATAATAATTTTATTATTTATACCCCACCCATCTGGCCGGGTCCCCCCAGCCACTCTGGGCGGCTTCCAACAAATATTAAAATACATTAAAATATCACAGATTAAAAACTTCCCTAAACAGGGCTGCCTTCAGGTATTTTCTGAATGTCAAGTAGTTGCTTATCTCTTTGACCTCTGATGGGAGGGCGTTCCACAGGGCGGGCGCCACTACCGAGAAGGCCCTCTGCCTGGTTCCCTGTAGTTTTGCTTCTCGCAGTGAGGGAACCGCCAGAAGGCCCTCGGCACTGGATCTCAGTGTCTGAGCTGAATGATGGGGGTGGAGACGCTCCTTCAGGTATACAGGACCAAGGACGTTTAGGGCTTTAAAAGTCAGCACCAGCACTTTGAATTGTGCTCGGAAACATACTGGGAGCCAATGTAGATCTCTCAGGACCGGTGTTATGTGGTCCCAGTGGCCACTCCCAGTCACCAGTCTAGCTGCCACATTCTGGATTAACTGCAGTTTCCGGGTCACCTTCAAAGGTAGCCCCACGTAGAGCGCATTGCAGTAGTCCAAGTGGGAGATAACCAGAGCATGCACCACTCGGGTGAGACAGTCCGCGGGCAGGTAGGGTCTCAGCCTGCATACCAGATGGAGCTGGTAGACAGCCGCCCTGGACATAGAATTAACTTGCGCCTCCATGGACAGCTGTGAGTCCAAAATGACTCCCAGGCTGCGCACCTGCTCCTTCAGGGGCACAGTTACCCCATTCAGGACCAGGGAATCCTCCACACCTGCCCACCTCCTGTCCCCCCAAAACATTACTTCTGTCTTGTCAGGATTCAACCTCAATATGTTAGCCGCCATCCATCCTCTAACCGCCTCCAGGCACTCACACAGGACCTTCACTGCCTTCACTGGTTCTGATTTGAAAGAGAGGTAGAGCTGGGTATCATCCGCATACTGATGAATACCCAGCAGCAGCAAAGAAGGTGAATGCTATTCTAGGCGGCATCAACAGAAGTCTAGTGTCCAGATGTAGGGAAGTCATAGTACCACTCTATTCTTCCTTGGGCAGACCACACCTGGAATACTGTGTTCAGTTCTGGGCACTGCAGTTTAAGAAGGATGTTGACAATGTTAAAGAATGCAAGGGTGGCTGCTGCATTTTGCAACAGGGAATTTCATTAGCGCAAGCAGTTTCTGAGTTCTGGGCACAGTACTGCGCCTGATTTCAGCTTAAAACTGCAGACTGGAAAGAAAGGAGGACCTTTTTCTGCCTCGTAACTTCCAGCCACTGTCTGAAGACTGGAGAATAGACTGGAAAAGAGACTGTCTTCAGAATATTAGGGGGGTGGGCAGGGGAAGGACTAGGCCAGGGATGCCGATCATGATCTACTGGTCAATCCCTGTGAGGATCGCCCCGCCCCGCCCCGCTCTCCATTTACAAACCAAGTTTACAAACCGAGGCTGTTTTCCCCCCAGCAATCCTTCGCTGAGTTACTGTTTCTCTTCGACCCCAAAATAATGCAGACTTCCGGTGTGAGTGCCATCTCCAGCGGTTGGGAGCTGTCTCGGCTCCGAGACAGCTCCGGTTTCCCTGGGGGTTAGGAGTCCCGCAACCGCGCTGCGGGCTCCGGTAAGCCACGGGAAGGGAGTCCCGTGGCCCAGGGTCTCTAGCGGGTCCCGCGGTGCCGACTCGTTCTCAGGCTTCCCTTGTAAAAGGGAGGCATGAGTGAACGGGCTCCGGCATGGGGCTGTAGAGACCGTCCCCAACCGGGGAGATGAAGCGGCGTCCAGCCGCTGGAGATTGAGCGCTCCGCTTTTCCTCGATCTGGACTTTAAAAAGGAATCTGTAAGTACAGATTTTAATTGTGATCTAAAATACTTTAATTAGGCTTACAGGAGAGAGATTTAAAATGAGGAAGTCCGTCTCTCCCTTTTGTGGCAAGATCAAAGTAACACCGGATTAGGCTGTTGTTATTTAAGACTGGCTTGAAGTTCTAGGCTGATTCTGATTTTGGACTTAAGAAACCCCTGTGGGGGGCAAGACTGAGAATTCTGATTTATTTCTTCCGATGGTTGGTGATTTACAGAGAGAGAAAGTTAACCCTCTGATTTAGGGGGAAATGGCGGCTGGGATCTGAGCAGTGGAGATGGAAAAGTACTGAAACTTTGTTATTTTCTGCCTACTCCTGCTTGTTTGTTTCCCACGGTCCTTCCAGACCCAACAATGACTCCAGTGCAGAGGAAAATACTGTGGGAATTACAACTTTTGCAACAGAATGTCATTGATAAGTTTGCCCAGATTCAAAGTACTTTGAAGAATTGTACTGATGAACTGCTCCAAGAAATAACTGGAGAGAACTATATTCCAGAAATTTCATCTGAAGAAGAAGAGAATCAAGGACAATATGAAGAGAAGTTTCCTGGGTGTGAGAGGCCGGAAACTGGTAACCAACACAGTATAACGGGTTTCTGGGGTGGCAGCTCAGAAACTTTGGAACAACTCTGGGAAGTTCAGTTTGATTTGGAGAGTGAAGAAAAGATATTTGGTGACAATGCTTTGGATTATATGTATCAAGGAAAATGTGACATTCTGGATGAAGAAGGGAACTGCACTACTTTGGGAGAAGAAGAACTTGGACTGGGAAAATGTTGGGGGGAAGCCTGGGGTGAGGTTGTAACGGGAGGGGGGAAGATGGCGAGGAGGGGGTGGGGTAAAGTGATTTAAGAGATCTATTAGGAATGCTGACCATGGTACTCCGACCTCAGAGGGGGGGAAAGGACCTTGAGAATGGAAGAAATACTTAGGTCTTGGTTAAAATGTGTTGAATATTTTTTTTTTCTTTTGACGTTGGAATCAGAAATAATAAGAGCAACAGTTATACTGAGTTAAGAGAAGAAAGGCTATAAGAAGTGACGATTTGAAATGTGATGGTTTACTTGACTAGAATAAGTTGTATGATTTAAGATATATAGATTATAATGATAAGAGATTAAGAATAATGGTGAATGAATATTAAAATAGTTACAAAGTTACTAAAGTAAATTCGAACTGAACGCAGAAGAGAGAACGGAGGAAGTCCCCCGACTAAGATTTGAAATAAGGTTATAATAATAATTAATTGGTGTGTTCCGGTGTTCCTGTGGTGTTAGGTATGTATCAGTTTTATTTGATTGTCATTTGTATTTTGTAGTGTGTTTGTATTTTATGTAGTTTGTATGCTTTTTTACTTGTTGTTTTGTGTGGAAATACCAATAAATTCTTTTTTTAAAAATGCAAAAACATCACAGCCCCCTCCCCCCAAAAGCAAATAAATTTATGTCTCCTAACCCCCTAAAAATGGGGCTTTCCCCCTCCCCCCCAAAAAGCTCAACAAGTTCAACCTGAACCCCTAAAAAACAGGGATAGATCACTGCCAGTTTTTAATTTTGTGAGTAGATTGCAGTCTCTTGGAAGTTGGCCACCCCTGGACTAGACCATGTGAAAAATGAGCATAAAATTTTAGCTGCAGTTCATTCATTTTCAGCTTTGTAGTCTTCTTATAAAAAAGCATGCCTAGACATTCTGTTGTTGCACCCATAACCTAGGTTTAAGGTGCCATTTAGCTCCTAGCTTTTAAAATCTGAGGTCCCTCTGCTCAGAAGCTCCTGGGAAGCTCCTGATGACAGAGCAAGACTGAAGCAGATTCCTTTTTTCCCAGCTGGGTTTTGCTCTTCTGCTCCACCTCCCCGACTCCCACTGACCCCCATCACCGTCATGCTAGCCTTGGGGCCACCTCAGATGGTGGTTCAGACAGTGCTCAGGAGGGGCTGGCCGGGAGCCAGAGGCGTAGCAAGGTAATGTGGTACCTGGTGCGGAATTTTTTTTTGCCAACCCCCCCCCCCACCCCCGTGGAAATCCAACAAATGGTTGATTTTATAGAAATATTTGAAGGTTTCCCACAGTATTGAAGGATGTGGTGACCAAAATGTAGTTTTCCTATTTTAGCATAAGGCATACATTTAGATGAAGCTTGGTATTGTATAAGTTTGTATCTTTCTCAATGTATATTTTACAATGTATAATTCTTACTCTGAACTGAGTAGTGCTGCCAAAAAGGGTCTCTCTCTCTCTCTCTCTCTCTCTCTCTCTCTCTCTCCCTCTCTCTTACAAAGGGGGCCTCTCAGTGCAAGATCTAAATGCAGCTAAGTAAGAGGCCTCTGGCATTCCAAAGATGCTTTCCTAAGAGGCTTTTCTCTCCCCCTTCCCTTAAAGACCCCATTAGAGTTCTCTCTGAGTGTCTTGCCCTGCTAAGCACTTCAGATAGTGAGGAAGGCCCCAAGTTATCAAAACACAGGAAGGGAAACAGGATAGATAGCCTGCTAGGAAGGCAGACGACCCTGGGAGAAAGAACTCCTTATCGCAGGTTGATGCATTACCCAGCTAAAAGCATAGACAAAATATAGGAATTAAAGAGGCCCTTTTCAAGGATTCTAAAACTACCGTACCAGGGAAGGAGGTTTCCCGTGTCAACATGTATAGACAATGCATGTATGATGAGCTGCAGACCAAGGTCCCTAGACAGCATGTTTATGATGAGCAGCAGACCAAGGTCCCCCTATATTCCTGTATACGATAACCCTTGACCCCACTTGCGTGCACCCACTTTCAGGTTAGATTCCTGGGATGGGGAGGTGAGCTGGAAAAACTGTATAAGAACTGCTGGAAAACTGACTAGGTTTGTACTTGCTTGGGTGTTTGAACACCGCAAGTGCCTCTGCATGCAGAATAAATCTTTCTCTCTCTGAAGCCAGAACCCTCGTGTCTCTTGACTGCTTCCGTCTTTTCTCGCCAGGCGCAACCTGAGGAACCCTGGGGAGCAAATAAGGCTCCATAACGTGGGGCTCGTGTCCAGGATCCCTTCATTGTTCCCCGGGACTGAGAACAGGAAGTTCGAGGCGTCGCCACACAGCGAAAAGGCTCTCCGGTCCAGCGTTCGCTGGCCCCAAATCGCGCTTCCTGCCTGTTCGTGGGAAGGGACTGGTTCACCCCAGCTGTGGAGCCGAACCGCGCCGCGGCGACGGGAGAAAGAGACAGCGGCCGCAGGGGAAGTGAAGCATGATCTGCAGAAGACAGGTGAGCAGCTCCACAAGCAAGGGGGGAGCGCGGGACTTGATTGATCCCGCAACGGCAGTGAGCAGTAAAAGTGCCGCCGTTAAACCGGTAGTGAGCAAGTGACATTGCCACCGGTGCCCGGCAGTGAGCAGTAATGCCGCCGGGGGCCAGCAGAGAACAGAGGGTGCTGCTGGCTTTGGGAAAAAGGGAGGGGGGGGAGATTTTACTTTGTGCATGGTGAATGGTGTATGGAGACACTCCAGTGAATGGTGCTGAGTGAATGAGATGCGGGGATTTAGAGTCCCTAAGCGAAGCGACGTGTGGCCCTTTTCGGTGGGGTTCTTAGCGAGGCGACTCTGTCTAAGCCACCGACTGGGTGCGAAGAAAGGTGTGTGAACGTACAAACGCTAGGTGGAAGGAGTGTCCTGGGGCAATGGGGGGGGGAATCAGCAAGCCGACTCCATTGCAATGTTTTCTGGACAATTGGAAGGAAGCCACGAAGGGGGTAGATTGGGGCTTCCAATTGAAGAAGGAGAGACTCCGCACTTTGTGCGAAGTTGAGTGGCCAAACCAAAAGACAGGGTTGCCCAGCGAGGGATCTTTAGAGGAAGATTTAGTCAACCTCCTATGGCGCAATATCATTAATAATAGTACACTCACGGACCAGTTACCGTATATTTCTACTTGGAAGACTAGCGTAGATAAAAATCCCCCATGGCTTAGAAGACACAGAGAAATACCTCCCCAAGCTAAACTATGCACAGTACGCAAGCAAGTAGAACAGCCAGCAGCTAAGCCAGCCAAGCCCCCAGTTTTGCAAGCCCCAGAAGAGGAGGAGGGAATGTTTTGGCCCCCTCCACCCTCCTATGTGCCAACAGCGCCACCGCCACCGGGGCCAGAGGCGGGAGCAGGGGGAGGCATTCATCCGCCCCCTGCCAAGCTGGTTGAGGGAGCAAGGGGAGGACACCCATCATCCCCCGCCAAGGCGGAAGAGTCCGAAGAGGATGATGATATTGACCTTAATAATGAAGAATTTAGAAACAAGTTAGATAGGGAGGAACAATGGACAGAGGAACGGTTGCAAGCGGTAACCCGGTGTATAGAACCATACAAGGACAAAGTAGACGTGTCTACCTGGACTTTGAAGGTGGCGGAATGTAAGGATGGACAATGGAAGAGAAAGCAGAAATATTTGAGAGCAGCATTTGACGCGGCAGCCAAGCATTGGGAGGTGGATCATCATTGGGAGCTGGAATTAGGGAAGGCAGCCGCTATATCGCCTGTATGGTCTCAAGCCACCATACTAGGTGTATGATCCCCCGGGAGCACCCAACGCGGGCGGTGTTGTGGTGCGTACGTTAACATGCAACACGTGCCGTTCACTAGTACCGACGTGTGCAATTGGAAGAATCAGAATCCTTCTTTTGAAGAGGACCCAGCAAAAATAATTAAGCTATTTGATGGGGTGTTTAAAACCTACCAGTCTACTTAAGATTTAGTGTCAGGAGTATAACGTATTCCTGGACACAGCAGAGTTAACCGCAGACTTTTCTGGAAGCTTCTGGCTGTTGTGTAATTAACTGGACAGCACAACGCAGGAACTCAGCAACTCACTTGGATAACTATATACAGTATTTATTGAAGCAACTAGTATCCATAAGTTACTATTTACAGACTTTACAAAATAAAAGAAACAAAACATAAAATCTTTCCTCTCTGTCTCTCTCTCTACACTGACCACTTTCTCCACACTAACACTACCACACAAGCTCTCACACAGAGGTCACTCTTTAGGAACTCATTGACCAATCACAGGTCGTTGCTAAGGGTCTAGAGCAGTGTTTTTCAACCTTTTTTAGGCAAAGGCACACTTGTTTCATGAAAAAAATCACGAGGCACACCACCATTAGAAAATGTTAAAAAATTTAACTCTGTGCCTATATTGACTATATATAAAGTAATTTTCCCATGGCACACCAGGCAACATCTCGCGGCACACTAGTGTGCCGCGGAACAGTGGTTGAAAAACACTGGTCTAGAGAAAGAGCAGATCTGGGCTTTCTGCCAACTGGTAATTGCTTGAAGATAGACAGCTGAATTTCTGCACGTAGGCAATTTGAAATCTCTAACACCCCCTCACAGCTGTTTATCGAAGCAATTAACTCCTGTGCATATACAGAGTTCTTTTAACTCACTTCATCAAGTAGACCCAAACTTTTACACATTTGTTTGTTCTTCACTTTGTTCAATGGCTTTGTTAACACATCTGCAACATTCTGATCACTTGGTACATAGATACACGAAATTAAATTGTTCTGTACACTGCATCTTACATTCTGGTATTTCACTGATACATGTTTTGAACGTGACTTAAAACTTTCAGTATTACTCAATGCAATGCACGCTTGATTGTCAATGCAAACTTGTATTGGCTTTTCACAGTTTACATTCAGATCTGTTAACAATTGCTTGAAATACGTCAACTCAGAACATAACTCACTTAACGACGCAAATTCTGATTCTGTCAAAGAAACACTCACTATACTCTGTTTTCTTGACTTCCAGCCAATTAAAGCTCCTCCAAACATAATAACCAAACCTGTAACAGATTTTCTATCCGGCAAATTTCCTCAATCACTATCTGAATAACAATGTAACAGTTCATCTCCTGCAGAACTAAGTTTTAACACATGGCCAATTGTTTGTTTCAAATACCTTAGCAAAAATTTCACTGCTTTCCAGGCATTAAGCGATGGCTTAGATACCTGCCTGCTAAGTATTCCTACTGTGTAACTTATGTCGGGTCTCGACCACTGACTCAGAAACATTAAACTTCCAATTGTTGACTGATATAATTCTGGATGTTCAAACATAGGACTTTCATCTGTGTGTAAGGACTTAATAAATCCCATTTCCATTGGAATAGCAGATCCTTTACAGTCTTGCATATTATAAGTTGCCAGAAGCTGTTTAATTTTGCTCTGCTGACTGATTAAACAACTCCCATCCTTTGCTCAGCACACTTCCAGACCTAGATAAGACTTAATTGAACCAAGATCTTTCACTTTAAACTTTTTGGATAGTTGTGCAGCAAAGTGTGAAACCTTTGAGGCTTTATCATTATATTACACACAATGTTTGTACTAGATGAATAATGATTTGGAGGCACTCCTTTGTTTTCTCGCTGTGACCTCCTAGGAGTAAAAGTTTCCTCTGTTTCATTTCCCCCCTCAGACGTTCGCCCCCCTTGCTGTTGCTTAGAAACAGGTGACGACTGATCTGCCTCTTGCTTCGGAGATAACAACTCAGGACTTTTCTCCCCCACAGTTTCTGAACTCTGAGTCTCTTTTTTACTGTCAAACCTCTGGGAAGAATCAAACCAAACCTCTGTGTTTGCATGCAATTTCTCCCAGCCAATGTGCTCACAAAATTTGGCATTTCTAGATATCACAATTCCATTAGCTCCTTCAGCAAATCTATAACCCTTCGAAAACTCCTGGTAGCCTACAAAAATTAACTGCTTAGACTTCTCATCTGTTTTGGAATTTGTACCCACGCTTTGGAACCAAATAGATGTAGATGATCTATTTTAGGTTTCTTTCCAAACAATTTGAAATAAGGAGTAGTACCAATAGTCTGATGGAACAGTCTATTCTGAATATAACAAGAAGTTAACATGCTTTCTGCCCAATAAGACATAGGTAACCCAGCATCCTCCAACATTGAGTGCATCATGTCCTGTAACGATCTATTCTTGCGTTCTGCAATCCCATTCTCCTCTGGACTAAAAACATTACTTTTCCGATGCCCAATACCACGTTTCTGCAACCAATCTCTGAAAGCATTAGACATGAATTCACCTCCACGATCGCTCTGAATTCTTTTCACCTTGACAGAAAAAACCTCTCCACTGATGCTACCCTGCTTTTAACTTTGGTAAAAACATCTCCCTTGTGTTTCATGGGATAGGCCCAAGAAAAACGTGTTGCATCGTCCACAATTGTTAGAGAAAAATGCGCTCCGCCCCTGCTTACAGCAAATATACCGATTACATCCATATGGACAAGCTGTAGTGGCGAGTTTGACTTTCTTACATACATTGCAGTCCAAATACTTATTGCAAATCTCTAGCTTGCATCCATCAGCTAACTCAGGCATTTTAAAAACACTTTTCCATCCAGCATGGCCTAGCTTCCTATGTAGTAAATGCAAACAGTTGTTATGCATAGCTTTGTTATTTAACACAGGTTGAGAATTACTGACCACTGCTGCAGTTGAAGAACCAGCTTTAAGTTTGAACAAACCATCTTCTGGCTTAGCAGTGCCAAGAATCTCACCATTCTTTTTGATAATACAGCTGTTGTTTTCAAAATGAACCTTAAACCCAGCTTTAAGTAAACAATCAACTGACATCAAATTGCTTCTTAGTGATGGTACATACAGCACATTCTCCAGGTACTCACGCAGACAAGGAACATATACAGAACCCCCTGAATGTACCTCAGACGTTCTCCCATCAGCTAAAGCTACCTGACTGCTTTGTGTTTGGCCCTTAGAAACAAAAACTTTCTCTGAATTCACGATGTGTCTAGAAGCTCCTGAATCTACAACCCAGACAGTCTGTTTCTCATCAGCACACTTAACCACGGCAGTCACAAGTTGCGCTGACTTGGTGCGTTTGAAGAATTTCTTCTGTCTCTGCTGCTGCTCCTGTCGCTGCTGCTGCTTTTGTCGCTGCTGCTGCTTGGCCGCCTCCGGACACCCTTTTCTCAGATGCCGCGTTGACCCACAGCGATAGCACTGACACACAGCATAAACGGACTCTTCACCAGACGCCGGACATGGACGTTGTTGTTGCTTCCCTTCTGGAACGCTGCTTGCATTCTTTACAAGCCGACTGCTTGCCGAAGCCTCTGAAACTAACGACCTGTCCTCCCGCTTCTGCCATTCTTCCAGCAAACGCCCAGTTACGTATTGAACAGTCAAATCTGCCTCGCTCATCGCTTCAAATGTCATGACTAGATTGTCCCAGCTTTCAGGAAGAGAGCTCAAAATTATAGACACTTTCTCCTGCTGGTCTAATACACAGTCTCTTTCTTGAAGCGCTACAAACTTCATCTGCAAACTGTGCAAATGATTTTGCATTGTAACTCCAGGCTGCAACATAGCTTTGTACAACGCCTTGCGAAGAAACAGTTTGGAACATGCTGTTTCACGCACATGAAGGTCTTTCAACGCCTTCCACACGCCTTTTGCTGACTTAATCCCTCTCACATGCGGTAAATGAGAGTCTTCCAGCCCCAAAACTATGGTGGCCCTTGCTCTTTGGTCTCTGTCCTGCTCTTCCTCATCAGGCTTTGCAGGTGGTTTATTTACTGCCTGCCAGAGATGCTCCCTCTGTAGCACAGCCTGCATACGCTCAGACCAAAGCAAGTAGTTGTGGTCATTCAGACGCTCAAACGCCATCAGAAACGGTTGAGAAGCCATCTGAGAGCAATGTTTCCTAACAACCCAGGAACCAGCTACTCACAGCTTCCGAGAGAGAACACAGGAATCCACAGCATCCAGCACTGACACGCTGCAGCTGTTGTCTGTCTTGTGCAGTTCCACACGTCCACAGCTTCACCAGCTCCAGCCAATCACCAGCCACAAACTGGAACTGCCATAACCTCTTAAGATTTAGTGTCAGGAGTATAACATATTCCTGGACACAGCAGAGTTAACCGCAGACTTTTCTGGAAGCTTCTGGCTGTTGTGTAATTAACTGGACAGCACAACGCAGGAACTCAGCAACTCACTTGGATAACTATATACAGTATTTATTGAAGCAACTAGTATCCATAAGTTACTATGTACAGACTTTACAAATAAAAGAAACAAAACATAAAATCTTTCCTCTCTGTCTCTCTCTCTACACTGACCACTTACGCCACACTAACCTAACACTAACACCAAACACACAAGCTCTCACACAGAGCTCACTCTTTAGGAACTCATTGACCAATCACAGGTCGTTGCTAAGAGTCTAGAGAAAGAGCAGATCTGGGCTTTCTGCCAACTGGTAATTGCTTGAAGATAGACAGGTGAATTTCTGCATGTAGGCAATTTGAAATCTCTAACAGTACCAACGTGTGCAATTGGAAGAATCAGAATCCTTCTTTTGAAGAGGACCCAGCAAAAATAATTAAGCTATTTGATGGGGTGTTTAAAACCTACCAGTCTACTTATGACGATGTGCGCCACCTCATGGATGCTATGCTGTCCACTGAGGAGATACGGAAGGTACATAGAGGAGCAAGGGAATATTTGGGGAAAGTGCGCCACCTAGATGAACCAGGAATTGAAGCAGCCTACCCCAAAGAGACCCCAAATTGGAATTATAATACTGAAACTGACCTGAAGAAGCTAAAGGAATACCAAGAGGCCGTATTGGAAGGCATGAAGAAAGCAGCCAAGAAACCCATCAATTACTCTAAAATTGCAGAAATAACCCAAAAGGCTGACGAACCGCCTGGTGTGTTTCTGGATAGGCTGAGAGATGCTTACCGCAGGCATACCACCGTAAATCCTGATGCTGCTGCCCAGGAAATAGTTATTAAAACAACATTTGTGGCACAGGCAGCCCCCGACATTAGGAGAAAAATTCAGAAGCGAGAAAGCTTCTTGGGACATACTCTGGAGTGGATGTTAAACCTTGCACAGACAGCCTACAATCAGCGGAAAGAAGAGGCTCAGAAGCAGAAGGAAAAATATCAGGCCAAAAAGCTTATGGCGCTTAGGGCCGGCTACCAGCCAGAAGGATCAAAGCAGCCAGAAGGAAAAAGGGGAAACCCTGGACCTACTGCAGGAGCCCGCGGAAGAGGCAGGGGATGCAGCATAGGATGTAATCAGTGCGCTTTCTGCATGCAGGAGGGCCACTGAAAAAGGGATTGCCCCCAGGCCTTGCCTCATGCCCCAGCCCCGAATGATCGTCAAGCCCCACCATGGGCATCAATGCTCCGACCGCAAGGTCAGCCGTGGGCTCCAGGGAATCAAGGTAGAGGACGAGGACATGGGCAGGGACCTGCCTGGACCCCACCCCAGCAGCCTGAAGCCTACGGAGCCATGGCCCTGAGAGGAGAGGAAGATAATTATTAGGATAGACCGGGCCCAATGAAAGTCGGTTCCCGTGAGCCCACGGTCAGAGTAATAACAGGGAACCAAATCATTCCTTTTATGGTGGACACTGGAGCAGCTTACTCGGTGGTACCAAACCCCGTTGCCAAGACAAACAACGAATCCATCAGTATTGTTGGGGCTACTGGACAGACACAACGGGTGCCGGTTCTTAACCCCGTAATATGCAAGTTAGGAGGGACCATGGTGCAACATAAATTTATTTATGTACCCGATTGTCCCATCCCATTAATGGGGAGAGACTTATTGAGACTAAATTACAGGCACAAATTACCTTCCAACCGACAGGAGATGTCACTATGTCCAAGGCTGTGCAAACTGAAAAGCTATCTGGAGAGCTGATAGTTGAAACCCCTTTGAGGGAACATTGGCGCCTCATGATGGTACAGGAGAAATGAGACCCCATTCCTCAATGTATCCTGGATAGTGTAAATCCTGAGATATGGGCCGAAGACAATCCACCGGGGATGGCTAGAAACATCCCTCCAATAATTGTGAAGCCCAAGCCATTCGCCAATCCGTTTTCTGCCAGACAGTATCGCATCCCCCGACAAGCGGCGGAAGGAGTATGGGTCCATCTTAAGAGACTGATCCAAAACGGGATCCTGAAACCCTGCCAATCACAATGGAACAGCCCTTTGCTCCCGGTGAAGAAGGAAGGGGGAGGGTACCACCCTGTGCAAGACCTTAGGCTCGTGAACCAGGCCATAGAGACTCTTTTCCTAAATGTGCCCAACCCTTACACCCTCCTGAGTTTAATCCCACCAGGAGCAACTCGTTTCACTGTATTAGACTTGAAGGATGCCTTTTTCTGCTGCAGGCTAGCCCCTAAGAGCCAGCATTTATTCGCATTTCAGTGGACGGACCCTGATACAGGCACCAAAACACAGTACACATGGATGAGACTCCTGCAGGGATTTAAGAATTCTCCTACGCTTTTCGGGGTAGCCCTAGCCACTGACCTAGCCAGCTTCCCCACGTCCTCTGAACGCGTGTTACTTCAATATGTTGATGACCTCCTTCTTGGTTGTGTGGACGAAGACACGTGTCTACAGGCAACCAAAGAACTTTTGAATCATCCAGCAGCAGCAGGCTACAGTGTATCAAAGGCTGAAGCTCAAATTTGCCAACCAGTTGTAAAGTACCTTGGATTTGATATTTCACACCAACGGCGCTCCCTACGGGACGAACGAAAGCAAGCAATCATCCAAATTCCGGAACCAAGAAATAGGAAGGAACTACGTGGATTTCTAGGTTCAGCAGGATTTTGCAGGGTGTGGATACCGAATTACAGCGCCATTGCTCAACCACTGCATAATTCCACCCGTGGAATGGAAAGGGACCCTTTTGTGTGGGGACCTGAACAACAGCAAGCATTCCTGAAGCTTAAAGAGGTACTGCTACAAGCCCCAGCGCTAGGAATTCCTAACCCAGAAAAGCCGTTTACCTTGTATGTAGATGAAGAACAAGGCACAGCTAAAGGGGTCCTATGTTAGAAACTGGGCAGTTGGCAGCAACCTATAGCCTACTTATCTGAAAGGCTGACTGTTTCAGAGCAAGGACTGCCCCCATGCATGCGAGCTGTGGTAGCCGTGGCCACCATACTTACAAAGGCTGACAAATTCACCTTAGGGCAGGAAACCACGTGCGTTACTCCTCATGCTGTACCAGCTCTTTTGGACATGAAAGGAACTTATTTTCTATCCCATGACTGTATACAAGTAATGGATGAAGTGTACTCCAGCAGACCTGACCTGAAGGATGAAGCAGACCCCAGGTGGCCATCCTGGTTCGTGGATGGTAGCAGCTTCATGGAGGATGGACAGCGGAAGGCAGGATACGCCATAGTGGCCTTAGAAGAAGAAACCATTTAAGCTCTGCCACTTCCACCTGGGCCATCAGCTCAATTAGCTGAAATAATAGCCCTGACATGTGCCCTGCAGCTAGCTGAAGGCATGGACATCAATATCTACACAGATTCAAAGTACGCTTTTCTCACCTTGCATGCTCATGGGATCCTTTGGAAAGAGCGAGGCATGCTTACATCAAGAGACAACCAGGTGCAGCACCCCCAGGCCTTATTGGATCTACTATACTGTCATACACTGCTATGGGCATCGAACTGGCCCCAGCGATACAGCAAGGGGTAATCGCCTAGCCGATAAAATAGCCAAGCAAGCAGCGAGGCAGCTGGCACCCGTGTTCTTCATGGGACCCCTAATACCAGAGAACATCGTGGATACCAGCCTCAAACCACCTTATGCGATTCAGGAGCGAATGACAACTGACACTGAGAAGCTGGTTGTCACTGATGAAAGATGGTACCTGACACCAGACAACAGATTGTGGGTACCGGAATCCTTGGGGCCTCAGGTCGTGCGACGGTACCATGATTCATGCCACCTAGGACCGGATGCCCTAGCCAAGCTGTTATTATATATCGAAGTTGTACCGGTTAGCCTCACAAGCCTCAAGGAGTTGCATCCTATGTCAGAAAAATAATCAGAGGACGGGACCTTTGCCTCCAACTGGAATCCAGCATCGCGGAACAGCGCCCATGGAAGATATAGAAGTAGATTTTACAGCAATGACTAAGTGTGGACTATATCATTATATACTGGTTGCTGTCTGCTCGTACACGGGCTGGGTGGAGGCGTGGCCCACCAAATCGGAAAAGGCATCCGAGGTGACAAGGTGTTTGTTGAAGGAAATTGTCCCTCTGTATGGCCTGCCCAGAACGATAGGGTCTGACAATGGCCCAGCATTCGTGCATAAAGTTTTGCAGGAATTGGTAATCACCTTGCAAATAGACTGGAAGTTACATTCAGCTTATAGGCCACAGAGCTCAGGAAAAGTGGAGCGCATGAACAAGACCTTAAAAAATCAGCTAGCAAAACTCACTCAAGTAACAGGGAGTAACTGGGTTGCCATGTTACCCCTCGCTCTTTTGCGTATACGCAGCATACCACACAAAAATACCCATTTGTCTCCATTTGAGTTGATGTTCGGTAGACCTGTGCCCTATGTTCGTATGATATCCCCAATAGAGAGTCAGGATATGGATATTGAGTATTATGTGCAGTCACTCTCCCGAGTTTTTTCTTCATTGAACAGGTGGACCCAGGCTCAGACCCCCTGTGTCTTGGTCGAGCCCCTACATCCCTTTGAGCCAGGTGATGAGGTGTGGATAAAGGACTGGGCCCAGACTCCGCTGCAGCCTCGTTGGAGGGGGCCTCACAACGTTTTGCTGTCCACACCTACTGCTGTTAAAGTCACCAGCATCACCCCGTGGGTCCACCATACTCATGTGAAGAGGGCTGTATCCGAGTGGATTGCGACTCCTGATCCTCAGCAGCCCCTCCGGCTCACCATTTCCCGACGTCCTCCAGATAACCACAGCCCAGCTGACCCCACCTTCCAGAGATTGACATCCCAGCCCACGGAGGAAGAAGAAGACCAGGAGGAAGACATCTCCGATGCAGTTGTAGCAGTGGATGGGAGGGGCGCCCGCCGGCAGCGTCCCCAACGTAGGAACTCGCTGTCCTGATAACCTTCGAAAGCCCATTGTCCTAGCTGTTTTGGCCCCAGATCCTATAGACATTATATCGCCTTGTCCTGAGCCTGTGCAGGGACGAGTATATTCATGTGGGTGTATAGAAGTGTGTGAAGAAGGACATTTTCCCTTTGGTTACGTTGTAAGAAGGGGACACCAGGGAAGAACCCATCCCAGGGGAGTAGTGGGAAAACTTGTAAAGGTTATAGGTCACGATAGCCATAGGTGGCTAAAAAACAAAGAGGCGGAAGAAATTATTGAGTACGAATACCTGTGGGCACTTCAGCTGTGACACAATTCTGTCCATGGGAGGATCTATCCCCCTGGAAGTCATTGCCAGACCTCGAATTCAGGCACGGGAAGGAACAATTGTCACAGTACTAATAGAAGCAAAAAGCCCAGTCCCTTACAGCATTTACTGGAGGGGTAGAACCCATCACGTCTTCTTGTGCAATAGAACAGGCTTTAACTTTGAATTTCAGCCCGACTGGCCTCCACTATTCCTCTGGGTCTGACCCCTAGGCCCTAAAAGATTTTTTTTTCTACTGAGACTGGTTTCGGCCATGTTGGTACCCTTGGCAGTAGTAGTTCTGGCCCTGATGCTCCCCTCAGCAATTTGTGCCCCCACGCAGCTTAAGGTGATTGTACAGTTAATGAAAGAATGGGGTGCCCAGACCAATTACAACAAATGGATGCAAATGGCAGAAATGGTGGCTCATTCAGCTAACCGAACAAACTGCTCGGTCTGCACTCTGGGACCTGTGGATGCGCTAAGCGGAATGCCTTTCCTCCTGGTGCCCTGGAATGAGACCACTTTAAGTAGCCCAGTATTTGGCTTTAATTCCCAGAATCCCCATTTGTGGAAATCCACTATTCTATCGGCTTATGGGTTGGTATTGCATTTATCAGAAGAAAGGTGGTTCCAATAACCTAACATATGTAGGGCAGTCTCAGTGTAACCAAACCTATCCTGCCAACCACATTGTTGTGGACAGCGTGGATCCTGCTGAATCCCAGAAACAGGATATTGCCCATCACCTTAATTCTTTAGTTTGGAGAGCGGAAGAAGGGAGCGCACATAGCACTAGTACCACGGTATGGGACGCAATGGCATATTGGATCTGCGGTGCCAAAGCCTATCATATCTTACCGAAAGGATGGTATGGCACTTGCTATCCAGCCTGGCTAGTACCCCCCATGTGGGTTTATGAACCCCATGCCACTATGCCCCGCCGACTAAAACGTTCAGCCGATATAGCGGCAATCGCGGGTGGGAGCTCCCAGTTTTGGGGAAAGGATGAGTGGCCCCCGGAACGCATAGTAGCCCATTATGATCCAGCGTCCTGGAATCCCCATGAACCAATATCAGGGGCCAGAGAACCGATCTACAATTTAAACCGCATTATTAGACTTCAGGCAGTAGTAGAAATTGTTGCCAACATAACAGCTACGGCTCTTAGGTTGATTGCCACCCAATTAGATGAGACTCGCACTGCGGGGCCCAGGCTGCCATGCAGGGGCGGAGCAAGGGGCGGGGGGGGGACGCGCACGATTGGCGGTGCCGGCGCACGGCAACTTTTAAGGCTGCAGCACGTGTGTTCGCGTGCTGCAGCTTTAAAACTTGCCTTGCCGTGCCTTGCCATGCCGCCGCACGGAAGGGGTGCCGGCCGCTCGCGCCCGCCATCTTGGGTGGACTGCGAATGCACAGTCCACCCGGGATGCTGCGCGCACGCGCCGTGACGTCACAGCACATGTGCGCGCTAGGGGGCTGCACCCCGCCCCCAGGGGGTGCCCCAGGTTTGCCGCCCCGGGTCAGTGCTGCCTTTGCATCTCCACTTGGAAATGGGTCATTCACTTTCAGCGGTGCCTCCCAAAGACAGGGTCCTTGAAGGCAGCTGTCTCCCCCCTCAGTTTTCGGGCCATGAAACATCCTTCTTTGAATGTTGAATCAGAGAGATGTAGATACAGATATACTCCCCACAGGTAAAGAAGGGAATGGGGGGCCCCAGATGGAAAGCTTATGTAGCCTTTTTGCAGACCTTTCCGTTAACCTTGGGTTCTTTGATGCACCCAGGAGGTGAGGGAGGAAGGAGTCAAAAAAAGACACTGAGGATTTGAAATAGAGAAAGAGTTTATTATTCCTGTCATTTAGAATGGCAGGAAGGCACCCGTGTGATAATTCACAGTGAACTGCCCCAAACATCAGTTGCATACAGTTTATATAATCTTCAAATCCCTCATTCCCCCTCCCCAGGAATCTCTGCACGTCACAGCCTTAGTATCATCCTTGAAAATTCCTGTTCTTACAATCTTATCTTCGAGGCAAAAGGTCACTTAGCCTTGAGTTCATTCCTGGTGCCTGCCTGTCTCCATGTGTACTTCAGCCAGGCCATCTATCAAGGACTTATCTTGTCTTTGGCTGAGACAGCCCTTACTCTCCCTGTGTAAGGTTCACATTCCATTGTTATCTTCAGGTACTAGTCACAGCCATTCCTGTCTCCTTGAGTGGGCCCCTCTTGATCTATTCCTATCCTGGCTTAATATGCCAGTAAGGAATGCACTACTAATCAAGGTTCATATCTAACAGAAAAGGTTTCATCTAAATAGTTTACAGAAAAGCTTTTACTTAAAGGGTTTCAGCCTTGAGTTCATTATTGGGTGAAAGTTAAGGCTTTTCACTCTTATCTTAAAATATGGGTTTCCTGGTGCCTCTTGCCTTTCCCTCTAATTGGCAAGATCATCCAGAGAAGGGACGCTCTAACCTGCTCCTTTTCTGATTAATGATATGCCAGAGAGGTATGCACTAAGAGCAAGTTGCACAAAGAGAGCTTACAGAAAAAGCTGAATATTATACCAATAACATAAAAATATAAAAAGGCCAGGCAAATAGTATCAAATAAAGGGGCTACAGTTTCACAAACTCAGATAAGCAAATAATTGTAGAAGCTACATGTCAAATAAAAGAACTTAAAAAAACGTTAGAGAGAGAGAGAAAGAATCTCAGTTTAATAAGGCTTAAAAGGGAGGAAGGTAAAAAAAAGGACTTAAGAGACTTGCATAGAGAAAGGAAAGTCAGTTAAAAGGACTTAGTTGCATAGAGAAGAAGGTAAAAGGGGAACTTACATCAAGCTATCCAGGAGGCTTCCAGAACTCCAGTTATTCAGAGAAGGCTTTCAGTCTAAATATCAGTTAAAAAGACTGACTTTCAGCTCAGAAAACTGAGAACTCCAGAGAAAGTTGAAAAACTCCTATTCAGAAAAAGGCTTGAGTCTGTATAAGAAGAAAGCTGGAAGTTCCCAGTTATTTAGTCCAGTGCTCCCCGTTCCACTCAGAGCCAGGTAAGAGATAAGGAGAAGAGGAGGAGGAGAGGCCCCCTTAGCTGCTCGCTTATTGATTAACAGTATGTCAGTAAAGAATGCATGAGGTACAGTATAGAAAGCTTAATAAAGCTTGGTTACAAACAGACTTATAAACTAGAGAATTAAAACTCTCCCTCTTCACTTCCAGTGGAGTAAGATGCATCCTTCTGCCTCAATATTACATGACTTATTTTGATCAGAGGTTTATCTTTCATGGGATGGTAATGAAAGGGAGGGAGAGAGCAGCTGCTTATGCAGGTTCTGTCGCGCAGCGTAAATTAATAATGCAGAGTTTTTCAGTGAAAGAATAAGACCTTTACTGACTTAAAGTAAACTTCTTCTTAAATAACATGGGTCCAAACAGTTTGACTGAGATTACATACTGACTCTGACTGAAATCTTACTGAGAACACAGAGAGAAAATGGTTGCTACTTATAAGGAGAGAATGAGTCACATGTCAGAGTGACTCAACAGTTAGCAGTTAGGCCTGAATAACTTTAGTAGGCCCAAAAAATTGTGCAGTCCCAGCACTTCCCAGCCTGCTTTGCTGCTTCTGCTCTCATGTGTCTTTGTCACATGCAGAGGTGTCTTTTCCATTTGGTTTAGTGGCGTCCTGCACCACGGTGCCCGCCCAGCAGGGGTGCCCAGCATCGGTGTCCAGGAACAGCTGCGCCTGTGCCGCACGCTGCTTGTGATCGGGGCGGCGAGTGAGGCAGTGCCGCTGAGGCAGCCAGCTCCAGGCGCCCAGATTGGCTGGCAGGGGGCATGGTTTGTGTTGTGTCTTGGGTTCGTGGAACAATAACTCCAGCGACACTTCTTCGTAAACAGCTCTTTAATGTAAGGTAACCAACAGGACAGGACAAGACTGGGGAAAAGGGGGCAGGGGAAGCTCTATTTAAAGGCACACTGGTACAGAGAGGATAGATACATTTAAGCGGGAACCAATAATATTCGAACTTTCCGGCGGGACCCAATCAGGCTGTGGATTGTGCTTGTACTCTTAAACTGACCAATGACATTACTCCACCCGGCTGCCAGAATTTCTTAGTTAATACACAACACTCCCCCGCACCATGTTGATACTATGCACGTAATCTTTCAAGTGTTGCGGTGGTCTTCGAATCCTACCGGATTGCCTAACCCCCGATGTGTCACTCTTAGGACTATCTGTGGTCAGACTTCCCTCCCCAATAACATCGGGTACTTCAACAGGAACTGTTTCGCTAGCTGACTCCCTAGGCTTACCAGCTGCCACCGGATTAGGTTCACCTGTGGTGATCTCAGCTTCCTGACTCTCAGAGCCCTCCACCTCCTGTAGCCCGGAGCCTTCCTGGCCTGATTGCTGTGATTCACTGAATGCCGGCAGAGTTGTGTGCAACTCCTCCCCACTCGTGCTCACCCTGCTGGGAACCCGGCGCCTTAGCTGGTCAATGTGGCGGCGCATTACTCTGCCATCCTCTAACATCACAAAATACGACACTGGCCCACTGGGTCGGGTGACCACCCCCGGCACCCATGCTGCCCCCCTTGCATAGTTCCGGACCCAAACCATATCCTCCGATGTCAGGTATCGGGTTCTATTGCCCTCGGCCGCCGGTGGCTCTCTTGCATAGTGGCCAGGCACCTTGTCAGGGTGGACGAAGTCTAGAATTGTGGCTAACCTCCTCCCCATTAATAACTCTGCAGGTGACTTGCCTGTAGATACACACGGTGTCGTGTGCTGCAGGAACAACATCCTCGCAATGCGAGCAGACCAATCTCCTTCCAGAACGCGTGCTATTGAACCCTTGGCCGTGCGTACCATCCGTTCAGCTTGTCCGTTCGAGGACGGGTGAAAGGGAGCTGACGTTACACCTCTAATGAAATGATCGGCCAGGAATGCCCTGAAATCTTGGGACACAAAAGCCGCCCCGTTGTCTGACACAATGGTCTCGGGTAACCCATGCGTCGCAAACAACATGCGAAGGGCCCTCATTACAGCAGCTGAGGACATGTTGGGAACAATCGAAACCTCAAGCCACTTTGAGTAGGCGTCTACTACGATCAAGAACACCTTTCCCTGATACGGCCCTGCAAAATCTACATGAAGCCGGCTCCAAGGGTTCTTGGCCCGCTCCCATCAATGCACTGGTACCCTGGGCATTTCTGGGTGCACCTCCTGGCACGCCTGACAGGTGCGTACCCATTGTTCAATGTCCTTGTCCATGCCTGGCCACCACACATAGCACCTGGCTAAGGATTTCATCCGAACCATGCCAGGATGACCCATGTGTAGTGTGTCTAACACCTCATTCTGTAGGGAGCCTGGAATAATCACCCTGTCACCCCACAATATGCAACCCTTATGGAGGGACAGCTCGTTTTGTCTCGCCGTGAAGGATCTAAATTTCTCTTCCTGTGTCCCCCTTGGCCATCCCCTCCCCACCCAAACAAGGACACGGGCGAGGACGGGGTCCCTCCTTGTTCTCACAGCGATTTTGATGGCTGTCATGGGTGGTCCGGGAAGCGTCTCCATCATCATGATGTGCTCGGCCGGGGCTGGGTCGTCGTCAGCTGCTCCAGGTAGTGGTAGACGACTTAATGCATCCGCATGGCACAACAGCTTACCCTTCACATGACACAGTTCGTTTTGAAATCCATTCAAAAAGATGGACCATCAGAGCATGCGTGGGGACAAAATTTGAGGCGTTTGTTTATGTGGGCTGAACAGACCCAACAAAGGCTTCTGGTCCATTTGAATTACGAAAGGGCGGCCGTACACGTAGTCATGGAACTTCTTGATTCCTGTGACTATAGCCAGTGCCTCATCAATCTGGGCGTAGTTCCGCTCCGTGGGGCTCAAGGTTCTGGAATAGAAGGAGATTGGACTCTCCGACCCGTCCGCCTCCCTGTGACTCAGGACAGCCCCCACGCCATATTGTGAGGCATCACACACCAGCACCAATGGTTTAGCAGCATCGCAGTGGGCAAGTGTACTGCCCTTCGACAGCATTCCCCACAGCGTATCAAAAGCTCTCTGTTGCAGTTGTCCCCAACGCCACACACACTTCTTTTGTAGCAGCCGATGCAATGGTTCAGCTATCGATGCCTTGTGTGGCACGAAGGCGTGATAGAAATTGATGAGGCCCAAGAAGGACTGCAGCTCAGCCTTGTTACTAGGTGTCGGTGCTGCGGCGATAGCCTTAATCTTGTCCTCCATGGGGTGGATACCAGCAGCATCAATTCTGTATCCTAAGAAGTTCACAGCTGCCACCCCGAAACTGCCTTCACCTTTTATTCTCGCTTTTTTTTTAACAGCTTCAGCTGGTAGCGATTTTTAGGCCGTTCTAGGACTCCCCTTCTCTATAGACCGTCCCTTCCTCTTTCCCCCGAGTGCCGACCCCCTTTCTTCCTCGTCTCTATGATCCGCACGACCTTTCGGAGGCGATTGGCTGAGGGCGGCTTGGCGGAGCTCTCGCGAGAGGCGCGGCCTTCGAGAGGCCGGCGGCGGCAGTGTGGGGGGGAGCAAGAGCGGCGCTGGGAGGAGGGGGGCGGAGCAGGTGACGGGGCCTGGCGTTGAAGGCCTGGCGGAGGAGGCGGAGGCGAGCTCGGTCGGTGAGTAAAATGGCGGCACCGGTGGGGGAGAGAGGGTCACCTGTGGGTGGGGAGAAAGGTGGCAGCAACCCGTGAGGGGCATGGGGGCCTTCTCCGTGGCGGGGTGCGGCAGTGGCTGAGGGGGAAGCAGCCATTTTGGGGCGGCGTGAGGTCTGCCTGGTGGTGCTGAGGGGTCCGCCCCAGCCTGGGCCTGCTCTCGGCGGGCGAGAGGAAGGAAGCCCCGAGACGCGGCCGGGAGGAGCGGTGGGTGGGCAGCTCATGTCGCGGGAGACTCTGCCGACGCGGCTGCTTCTTCCTCTTCTTCCTGGGTTTTTTTCCCTTCTTCTCTCCCCCCCCCCCCAATTGACACGACGCGGCCTCATCTTCAGGCCTGTTTCAGAGGCCAAGTTTTCGGGGTTTCGTTTCTTTTATTGTTGTTATTTATACACTGCTCCCCCGACACACTTGTTTTTATTTCAAAGAAATGCAAGCTTTCGTGGAGCACTTCTTTTTTTAAAAAAAGGGGGGGAGGAAAGGGAGAAACTGGATCCGATTCCTGCCTTGCGCGAAACAGATTGTGGCCCCTCTTCTTCGCAAGCTTTTTTTCAATAAAATCATTTTTCAATAAATTGTACAATAATTGTACATTTGAATATCTACTTGCCATTATTCTGACTATGTTTCTGCTTTCAGTGCTAGTTATTACTTACATTATTACAAAAAACAGTAATAATTGAATGCAGTGACAATAATTTATGATAATAAAGAGTGGACACATAGTCCTACAGATACAACCGGCCCTTTGAGGGTGACCAAACTGCTGATGCGCCCCCCAATGAATTTGAGTTTGACACCCCTGCCCTAAGGGCTGCTAACTTATCTCCCGGTAAGCGAGATGTTTGTGCAATCGTGTCCAACTCAATGCCCAAATAGGTCATGGTTGAAACTGGCCCCTCTGTCTTCTCCACCGCTAGTGGGACTCCAAGCTCCTCAGCAAGGGATGTGAAAGCCTCTAAAAGAGAAGTGCATTCAAAGTTATTAGCACTTGCCACGAAAAGAAAATCGAGATAATGGGTCATCCCCTCCAAACCAGTTATGAAGCGAAGGGCCCAGTCCAAAAATGTGCTGAACGTCTCAAATGCTGCACAGGCTACTGAGCAGCCCATCGGCATGGCTTTGTCTATGAAATATGCCCCCTCAAACTTGAAGCCCAGCCACCGAAAATCTTGTGGGTGGACTGGCAGGAGGAGGAAAGCTGACTCGATGTCACACTTAGCCAATAAAGCCCCCCTGCCAAACCTATGAATCAGCTTTATTGCGTGGTCGAAAGAGGCATACTTCACAGAACAAAGCTCCTGTGGAATCCCATTGTTAACCATGCTGCTTTTTGGGTATGAAAGGTTGTGTATCAAGCGAAACTCGCCTGGGTTCTTTTTGGGTATGATACCTAATGGAGAAATGTGTAAACCTGATATAGGTGGCACCTGGAAGGGACCAGTCACCCTGCCTGCTGAAATTTCTTTGTTTATTTTCTTTTTAGTAGTTTCTGGCATTTCCCTAACTGCTTTTCGGTTTGGTGGATCCCCAGAAGTAGGTGGGTGCACAACAGGGATCCTGAAGCCAAGAGAAAACCCTTCCCAAAGATATTTAGCCGCCTTTCTGTTAGGGTATTTATCAAGCAGTAGTTTCAAAGGTGTAAGCTTAACGGGGGAAGAAAGCAAGGCCAAGGGACATGTTAATACCTGTTTGCGGCCAATCCCTGAGAGGGTCCGGGAGCCTTTCTGGGTCCCTGATGGAAATGACCCCTGCCTCCTCAAAAGGACTGCTTACCCTTAAAACAAGAGGTTGCCAGGTTGTTTCCTAAACACTTTTCGCAATCGTGTGCATACTTACAATTAGGCCTCTGGCAAAGACCCTTGTTGTACTCCCAGTATACCCGGTGACGAGGGTCTCTCTTTGTTTCAAATTTTCCTGACTTCGTTGCATCAGGCTGTCTTTTTTTCTATGTAAGGACCCACGTGCTCCATCCAGTAATTCTGGTCCCTCAGGTCCCATCGCATGGTGGGCAAAAGGGAAGCATTTTTACAGAAATCATCATAAGTTAAAGCCGCTGCCTCTCCCACTAAAGCAAA